>NC_090069.1:4541993-4639493 GCF_038355195.1 Osmerus mordax | reverse complement strand
ACACGGCTCATTCTCCGACCTCCAGGCCGATGCCAGATAAGAGACGCAATAAACAAGCTCGTCGTGGCGCGGCGCAACACGAAACGGCCACTACGTCCGCTCCTAGCGCAGCACTCAGACTGCAGCAAGGCAGGTCGGCTTACCGAATCACTGACTGGACAGAATTTTCTTTTTCTCTCCATCTCCATTTGAGAGCATAGCAGACGCGGAGCTGATCGGGCGCATTGTTAATAAAACGGGCCCATTCAGCAGCCTAGCCTCACCGGGGGGAACAACAGCCTTCCAAACACCGACTGGGGAGCGAGAGGCAAAAAAAAAACCCAGGCTGGCTGTCGCCAGGACTGGGGGACCGGCTCCACTCACCGATGCGTCACTGCTGGAAGCCGCCCACTGGAAGGCTCTCCCAAAGCGATGACAAATGAGGCAATTAGGCTTGCACCAAAAATATAGCGCCGGCAAGATTTGCGACAGGGTTTTTTCCGCCGCGCTTCGCCTCGCGCTTCTTGATGATGGACCTAGGAGAGGATGCTGAATGAGAGCCTAGAGCGGGTAGGAAGGAGTGGAACAGCACCAGAGAGCCCGTGACAGCAGCGGGCCTTAGTCTCTGGGCAGAGAAGCCAGCCTCTGACCCTTCCTTCCGGTACTAAGAGGAGCTCCCAGCAGCCATCATCCTTATTATCATGCATGGCATAGCAGCGTCCTCCAGGGAGGGGGACTGGCATTCTGGACACAACCCAGGGAAAAACTGCCTGCCCCTGGGGGTGAGAGACTGAAAAGGTTGGCTGGCACCTCCATCCGCAAAGCCAAGTTCTCTTTCACATTGAAGTAAATGGTAGGATGCATATACAGACTGGTAATGTCCTTCCGAAGCCCCGCCCACAAACATGAAGTGGACCCGTTGTCTGTAATACATGGCGGGCAGTATGTAAATGATCTCATTTATAATTTATACAATAATCCTCTGGCGGCCGACAATATACAATATGTGGCGAATGTGGAGAAAGTGTTGGGGGGGGGACCTCCTAGTCTGTGCATCTGCCTGCAGACTGCAACCAGCCCAAGAGTGAGCCCTTTCATGGTGTACGCCGACGAGACTTAAGCTACACGCCACACACATGACTAGTTCTTATCAGTCAGTTGACCTACATTCCTTTTACATGGAAGCGGTTGGGAATAATCTGAGAGCAATGGGTCTTTAACCACATAGATAAAACATGACTGTAGTTTAGTCGCTTACGTCACCCTTTATCGTCCTCTCAGGTCTGGTTAACGATTGCCCTCTGAACCGCCCCCATTAATAGCATTTTGATCTTATACTGCAAGCTCTAATACTCCAATGTGATGATGGTGGAAGGCAGACTAAATGTCATGACCATTCCAGAGAGAATCGCTTCTCAACTAGCCATCTTCGCTGACAACACTACAGTGGATTGGACTAATCTGAGTTGGCAACGGTGACTACCCATGGGTGAATTGTGCGTGTGTGTGTGTGTGTGTGTAAGAGACCAAGAGACCAAGAGGCTAGAATGTCTCTGTGAATGTAGCCCAGAGAGCACGATCACATCCTCTCAGCCCTCACCCTGCCAAGTCACATCCAATTCTGTACTGCCTGCCCCCAAACAGGCTTCCAACTGGCACATCCAAGTCTGCACTGCCTGCCCCCAAACAGGCTTCCAACTGGCACATCCAAGTCTGTACTGCCTGCCCCCAAACAGGCTTCCAACTGGCACATCCAAGTCTGTACTGCCTGCCCCCAAACAGGCTTCCAACTGGCACATCCAAGTCTGTACTGCCTGCCCCCAAACAGGCTTCCAACTGGCACATCCAAGTCTGTACTGCCTGCCCCCAAACAGGCTTCCAACTGGCACATTCAACCTAGCAGCTCCTCAGAACAGACTAGGAATAGAACGGAGTGGAGGAAAACAAAATAAAATATGGTTTAGGTAAAGGAAGGTGGGTCAAATGTTTTGACTAACTACAGAGAGTGGTAAGAGAGAGAGAGACAGTGAGAGAGAGTGAGAGAGCGAGCGAGAGACAGTGCGACAGAGCGGCAGGAGAGAGAAGCCGGTGATGAGGTTTAATTTCAATGTCGGCAGACATGAGGAAGTATTTTCGTCACAGCTCGCTTTACGTTCTCTAAATCAGGGAGGAAGGATTACTGGCCATAAATTAGTCCGCTTCCTCAGTTTCACCTAAGCATTTAGCCATAATACATAGCAGAATTTTGCCAGAGAACATTTGCACACATATATATTTGGATGAATCTGTAGCCACGTAAATGTAGCAGTGAGCACTAGGGGGGGAAAAGCACCAATGACAATGCCCTCTTCCCATTGGCTGTCAAGAATCCTTCTTGGCTCTTTGTATCGGATTGGCTGACTCGTACCGATCCTCCTGTCTCTAAACTCCATGGAGAAGAATCTCAGACAGATCAAATCCCCCTTGAAAAGCCCCAAAAAGATAAATCACGAAGGCCTGTGATTGGCCAACACCGCTAAAGCTGGCATCGTACCAAACACAAGGACAATAGGCTCCAAAGGTTGCCTCTGTCCTACAGTGGAACACTTTCTCTCCAAAATGTTGAACTCAGGAAGTGTAACATGCAAGTGCTTAACGTATGAGGTGAGGTTTTTTGTGTGTGCTTTATATCCAGCTAGGAGTTTGAGAACCATCCTACACTTTTATAATAGTACGTGAATAACATGGGTTTGCTACTCAAATGAGATGAGTCACAATGTAACAACGTCAATGGAAAAAACCCCATCATGGCACATCATCCAAACACACGGCGTGGAGAAGGAGCTTCTGGGTGGCCCGGGCAAGTCACAGGGGGGTTCCAAATGTCTTGCGAGAGCGCTAGCTACTGACCTTCATATTAGACGCCTCGGTCTCCAGCTTGGTCAGGTGGTTGGAGTTGTCCTCGAGCTCTTGTCGCAGGTTGGAGTTCTCCATCTTCAGCGCCTCCACTTGCTTCAGCAGCTGATCGTAAGACGCTGCAGCCATCTTACACTACCTCTTGGCCTGGAGAGACACACAATGCCACACGTCGATACAGATTCTTCACTCTTCAACACGGACTGATAGCCAATACTACATCACGGTTGATAATTCGTCCATTGGGATTGGGTTAATGGTTTAGTGCTATTAGGCTTATGATGCATGGGAGCAATTTGTCAACAGCGTAGAGTGTAAGCTGACTTGGTTTTAGATCCTGCAGCTAGTACCATCCATGATGTTCAGGGACAGATTTAGAAAACGGTCTTAAAACCGATTTTAAGACCTCGTCATCCCACCCACCCGCCCCCCCCTTGCTGGAGAGAAGCTGGACTAGGACTAGATTGGGCCTGAGGGGCTCGAGCAGGTCAAACACGCCTCAGCCGAAGCACAGTGAAACGCACTCAGACAAAAGCAAGATTCAGTGGAAATGGAAGCAGAAGGAGGTTACAGTAGTTCTGCAGGATGAGAACACTGTAAATGCCTTGTGCTGCTGTGGGGTAAGAGCAATTCTCACACTTGTGCACAGGTTTATTTTTTTTACACGGTCAACATAAATAATTCAACCATGGACAGATTTGAAGGCTAGGCTAGGTGGTGGGGCTTACGATTCATTAATAAATGAATTGGATCTGACTGAAAACACTGTCAGCCCCCATGCCCAGCTAGCATTACCTGGAGTCTGAATTGTGATTAGGATTCTGCGTTATTCAGAAACATTCATGAGATTTTTGTGCCATTCATGTCATGAACCGAATGCTCGATTTCCCCAATAAACACAAATAAAAATACAAGGTCGATCTTGGTCTCGTCAATATTTTGTCGACAAAGGATTAGTGGGGGTGTGGGGGAGAGGATGAAGGGACGAACAACGGCAGTCTACAGAACAGAGGACCGCCTCATAAATATTGCATCAATCTTTTCGAATGCATTAGCTCTAATGAGCACATTTCGGGTTCCAGTTCTGACGGTGGACGGTGCATTAACATGGAACAATGAAAGAAAAAGAGAAGGGGAAGGAAAAAAAAAAAGCAGCTCGTCTTCCCGTGCATCCAATATGGATTCCCATCCAGAGCCAGCCTCCTCCTGCCTCCCATTTCCAAATGACGATTCCATCTTGACACTGCAAAACCACTGGCCGTTTACATTTCCCGAGGCTGACATTGCACTTGCGACACTGCACCGACTGCGTCTTGCAGTCCGGGTGTACGTTGCGTGGCATCTGCTCACTCCCCTGAGCATATAGCTACACTTAAAGCTGCAAAAGTGACAAATGCCCTTCCATTGACATCACAAAGAAACAGTGGGCAGCCACTTAGTAGCGTTACCCCACACTTAGCCCAGATAACCTAGCCTCTATATGGTACAATACAGCCCGGGATTAACGACGATGTCAGCCCGGACAAAGAGACAACCAGCCCTGCACTCCCCGACGACAGCATCCAGAGACAGAGCATGACACGACCGCTTTGTCTGTGTAGAGCCCATAACCCAGCGATATGGTTGGGACCAGCCCCTCTCTGCTTCCCCACCATCTTAGCACACTCCAGCAGCAGCACTGACATTTCGGGCATCCAGCCACGAACAGGTTCTCCCTCTCCTTCACTTTCGTTCGTGCAGTTTCTTTTCTCTTTTTGATTTTTTGTTCACCCCCCCTGCCAAATCCTTTTCTCTTTCCCCCCCCCCTCTCCACCTCTAACACAATGCAGCCTCTCTTTTTTTGCGCAGCCTTTGCAGCTCCTGATGATAAAGTGAGAGTGGAGGGACCATGCACATCCCCCACACCCTCCCTATCCTTCTGCCTCTCCCTCTCTCTCCTCTCACCAACCAACCATCAAAACAAAAGGCTTAGCAGCTACGCCTCACTATTCACACAAACACACCATTATTCCCCCCGGGAGCTCCCTAGCCAGCCCTAATCCCCATTAACACAGCGACTAAAAACATTTTCTCTCTCATTTTTAGCAGCCAGGAATCGGAGAAAAGGAAAACCTACCCCATTTCGGTAGCAGTGACAGTCTCCATCCCATCTCCCTCTCAACTGTGTCAGAGACGCGAAAGCACATCCAGCCAGCCCCGGTCACATGGCCTTGCGGTGAGCCAATCAGCAGGGTGGACCAGCCCTGTTCCGTGGTTCTGCAGTGACCGACGCTGGCTGGCTTGCTTCCAGTTCTCTGCACAGCTGCTTCCCCAGACTCAATTAGGGCTCATACTGGGAGTGGTGCTGGTGGCAGCTCCAGGCACTGGAGACTGGGCAGGGGGGCGAGGAGAGGAGGGGGGGTGGGGGTCAGGAAGTGTGAAGTGGGGTAAAATGACAGGTCAGAGAGCCTGAAGGTCGACGACCGATGGCAAAACAAAGACCCTAGAGAATCTATAATGACTTGCACAAATGAAGGCTGATAATAAACCAACAACAATGAGAAACCGACTGCTGATAATTAGGTTAACCCCTTAAACTAATATTAGCTTGAAGCCAGGAAAAACATTGTTCACATGAAATTGTAAACATGAAAAACAACCTTTCCAAGCAATTTTTTTTCTTGTCAATAAGAGAGATCACAAAAGTCTACGAAGTCTAATCCTAAAACAAAGCCAATCCAAAAGGACCAACCATTCTCTTACAGATCTGGCCAAAGCCATTAACCGGTTCACACCAATAGGTTTCATTTGAGCAAAAATTAACTTTATATAAACCTTGTGTGCGTACCATATAGGCTTAGGCCTAACTGCAGGGGCCTGGGTTCGAATCTAGCCCAGGCCATTTCCTGCATGTTCTCCCCTCATTCTCCCTTACATTTCCTGTCACTCTGCACTCTCTCTGTCCCAATAAAGTAGAAATACCCCCAATAAATGCATGCACACCAAACAAACAAACAAAAAGCTTAATATAAACGCAAGGTGTAGCCTAAACAATGATTCCCTTCCATAATGACATAATTATACAAAAGTATGTTGCTGAGTGTCAACTGAAACAATTATAAATTCAGTGACCAAGAAACAGTGGTAAAGATCGGTGGTCATACAAACAAAATATAGGATATATCGTAAATACTGCCTGACAGAGTCTAGACATTTTGAAGAGGGAACACCTCCCTATCCAAATCAAATTCCATAACAAAAGAAGTGCTGTTCAACTCAATAGTCCCATCACGAGTAGACAGACACCAGAGCGGAACCCAGAACCTACTAACCCACACAGTAGAAATCAGATTCTATAGTCTGTCAAACATCACGAGGACCTCTTCTTTCTGATCAAGCTGAAAATAATACCTTTACTCACACACACCTAAGGGCACTCACACGTCAATGTTCAAGAGTGCTGGCCTGGGCCAGTCCTGACTGGTTGGAATATTCTGACAAACATTCATGAGGATGCATATATTAAGCGATCAAATGGTATAAGTTGTGTGGATTTATGTGCCTGAGTCTTGTAATGGGCACTATATTTTTTCTAACACTATCGGCATTGTGCACAGATATTTCTGGAGCAAGTGACCCATTTCCAATGCCATTCTCAAACAGGGATTAAATCTGATAGACACTAGGGTACTTTGTCCACGGATATAGCCTATTTAGAGAGTAATAAAAGATGCATCTTTCCTCTTGGTATTGGATTGTACCAATGCAATAGTATTACAATTGAGGATAATGCCAAATAAAAGCAGAGAAATACAGACTTCTTGAATGAGCTTCTTCATAGCGATTATATTCTGCGTTCTCTCCCATCCCTCCCCCACTAACTGGATCTGAATTGATGGTCTGTACAACAACAAGAGAGAAGGAACAAGTGATTTCTGAATGTGGCCTTGGTTTTTTTTAATATGCAAATGCACGAGTTTTATAAAAGAGCAGAGCGGAGCGGGCATTGGCTAGTGACCCTCCTTTTGCTGGATCCTGGTTGTTATCCTGCTTAATAAGCTTCTCACATTCTTCCAGAGTGTGCGGGGGAAACGTCCAGTTGAGGCTATTCGATTTCCAGGCAACAGTCACACCAGCCCTAACGACACCCAAATGCTTATTACAGCGTCTATTACTCCAGTAGCAAAATCTAACCAGACGTGGCTACACGCAGCTAAAGAGTGTCGATTAGTTGACAAGTGGATTCAAATAATTTGTCAGGCGAAATCATAGTGTGAATACAATGCAAATCAATCATGTTACGATACACAACTGATTTGTAGCTAGTTAACATAGCAAACTCCTAGCTACTGAGCAATAACACTGAACATACATCTTGTAATCGCTAGCTAGCAATAACACCAAGTTAATTTCTATAATAACTAGAGCTAATACTAATTGATACGTACATACTGGCAAAACGACTAGTTAAGCTAGCTGGCGTGCGTTTAAAACCTATAACTTGATACCAGTTCATATTTCACCGCTGTGTTGGAAATGGCTAGGATGTAGATCTTAGCTGTAGACTTGTGGTAGTTGCATGTGTTGTTATATTATGCGCCTTGTGGCTGGGTAGCTTGCATAATTATTACTGGTAAAGCTAGCCTCTTTGGCCAGGACGCTAGTCAGCAGTCCTCCTAGCGTACTTAGATTTGCTTAGCAAGCTAGCTTTTGCTAGCTATCTAACTAGCTTAACAGAAAGGTAAAATCTCTTACCTCTTCTAACATTCGCTCCGCTATCACCAAATACGCTCATGAACGCATTTCAGGGACCAAACGCCCTATTAAATCCACGCGGATAAGTTTAGAAAACAATCCATGTCAGCACACTGTAAAGGGGAAACTCTTCAAGAGTCAAACTAAACTTTTCCCTTTGTGTCTCCCTTTCCGTTTTTTCCTGTGCTGTTTGTGTCATACAAGAAGGGTAAAGCCAGCCTCAATAAGGAATCCATGTTCCGGCTGATTTCTTTCAAAATAAAGGTCTCGAGACAAATTTTACTTTTTTTTTTTTTTTTACCATGGCAATCTTTCCCCAAAATCATTGTTACTGTATATTGAGGGGTCTAGTGTTGAGTAACAGGAGTAAGTTTCATGCATGTGACACTTTCCTAATCAACGTTAGCATGGGTGCATTTTGTGGCAAGACATATCAAGACGAAATCTTTCACTTTTTGAGTGATTTGTGCGCGCGCTGCCGCGAGGGGGTGCTTTTCAGGGCGGGGTGCATCTGGGGGCACAATACCGGTAATGCTATTGAGGACTATTGAGGCCAGTTTCACAGTACTGTCTACAATACTAGCAGTGGCCCGACTACAGTCTGTGAACTATGAAGTAATGCTTGGAAGCAATACAGTGAACTAGAGCTTCCGGTTCCGACCATGTTGTGTAGTTGAACCAATCAAAAACTATCTTTAACCGAGCGTCCTCAGGAGGTGTTATTATTTTCTGAAATTCCTATTTTATAACTTATTGCTATTTCTCACCTCTTGCCTTTTTTTAAGTTAAGAAAATGCCACATGCTGGATGGTGAAACGCTTGTTACGAAAGGGGAATGTAATAAGTGTGATTATTAATATAACGAGGTTTGGACCATACAAATTACAGGAGTTTCCTGGGAGAAATAACAAAACCGGAGGGGGGCGGGAGATGGGTGTGAAATACGGGAAACTCCCTGGAAAAACGGGAGTTTTGACAGGTATATTTTAAACCCAAGAACATGTCTTTCTAATGGCTGGGGCAGACGTTATCCACTAGATGTCAGTAAATTACGATACAAGCCGATGTCAGGCAGATAGCCTAGAGTAGACAAAGCCAAGGCTGTACTTGAAATACTTGGACACATGCTTCATGTTGACAGGCTAGCCTACTTTAAAATAGGTGTTTAGCTATTTCCTCTTTCTTTCCTTTTCCTCTCTCAAATATTTCCCCTCGAGATTGAGGCGAGATTGTACCCATTTTATTTATTTTGTGGCAGTTTGCCCCACACCACGATTTAATAAGACGTCAAATAAAATGTGGGCCTATACCTTTTATTGTGGAATGTGCATCTTCGCACACAAAACCTGCATGCGCACACATCCGACAGGTGGCAGAGTAGTATCGCCTATGGATTGGCCGTTGAGTCCAAATAGGCGGAGTCATTTTTTGCCGACACATAGCTGGAGCTTTGTCATGAGAGATGGGCACCGCTCCTTAGCAACGGCCTGTCTGCAATGCAAGTGGTTTACTTGCCTTGCTTATATGAATATTTGTTGAAAACCAACTAACGCACCTAACTTTACTTTAAAAGGCTACTTGCAGAAAGACTTGGGAATTAGAGACGCGGATTAGTTAGAAGGATTTTTTTCAGTGGATCTGAGGGCATAAGAGGCGCACAATCCATGAGTGTATTGGACACAATACAGCGGGACGCAGTGCAAAGACCTGTGGTTTAAAGTAAGTTTGCAAGAATAATGGTTAAATATGAGATGCTATTTTTAACTTGTAACCTGGACCTAACCGATTCGAACTCTAGAGACTGTTAGCCAACAAAAGTATTTCTTACAGACTAGACAAAAGGTTTGGGATTAAGGTGTGTACAAGGGCTTCGTTGTCACTTGGACAAGTGGATGCTATTTGTTAAATTGAGTATCACGCCTTTAACAGTGTGATTCTGTTCTATTTTTCAGGCTTGGACAAATTGGCAATTAAACTACAATTGGCAGTGTTGGGGCACTTTCTTTTAAAACGCATGAATTGGATTTATATTTACTTTAAACATATTTCAGTCATTTACGACCAGTTTTAATGACTGAACTGCTAGATGTTTTCCTTTACATCTTAAGCTAAATCAGTTCTGTATCCCCTTCACAAGACAAGAGATGAGTTGCTTCTGTGCTACCCCAGAGGAGTTTTACTGTGAAGTTCTTCTGTTGGATGAAACCAAATTGATTTTAACCACACAACAACAAGGGATAAAGGTAAGATATGGTTCACAGTCCCTGTCTCTCAACAGATAACCCTTCCATCAGACATCTGTCCCCGCATGCGGCAATGAGACATGCGCAAAGGTTCGGTTGTACGTCAGCATTATCTGATTTCTATATTTTTTTAAACAGCCTTGATGAGGAAAAAAGTCATGAGTTTCAAATGTGTATGTGTAGTGGGCCTACCTACCTGTAATCTTCTTTTGAATGTGTGTGACAAACCCATTATTTTCAATTTGAGAAAAGAACCCCTAAGGACCCAAATTGTGATGAGTTATGAGCTTGAGGTAATATCGGAAATTACAAAGGGGAAAGTCCAACACTACAATGCAGAGGACATGTTCTATATGCATGTGTGCTATTGAAATGCTCATTAGATTCATGTCACATTTTTCCATGAACCATAATAATTGAGCCACCACAAACAATTTGTGCACGTGGGTGAAAGCATGCTTTGAAAGGATAATTGTATCAGGAACAGTGTGGTGTTACTCCTGTTTCCTCCCCCTGGGTCTCAGACGAAAGACTTGTCATGGTGTACAGCAAGAATCCACCTTGGTTAGACAAGCCCACCATTTGTCATAATGAAACCCCAGCCATCAAACAGTCAAACATCTCACAGTAACATTGGTTGAATACACAACAGCTTTAACGTCTTACACATACGAGAACATTCCAAGACATGACAAGGTGAGACAGGGTTCAGTAGAAACTGTGAGAAGTAGAATGCCTTCTCCACAACCCACAGGTTTGCTAGGGTGGGGGTGGGTGGAGGGGGTAAATAAGTTGTCTATAACTTATGATGCCTGTTTATTTACCTGAGTTACTTTTATACCCTAAGGTCTTTGGCCTACGTTGGCCAGATTATATAATAAATCAGGTGGTCATATCTTGGCACACATGAACCAGCTAACGTGTTGGGTTGTGTCTCTGTTAGAGAGTCCTACAGTTAGAATATAGTTATACAATCTGTTGTAGCACAATGTAATATTACATGTAAAATTAATTGTTTGATACAGTCGAATATTCTGCTGTTACAAGCTTGGGAGGGTTAAATCATTTTAGAGTTGTGTTAAATTTTTTACATTTTACATTTTAGTCATTTAGCAGACACTCTTATCCACAGCGACTTACAGTAAGAACAGGGACATTCCCCCGGAAGCAAGTAGGGTGAAGTGCCTTGCCCAAGGACACAACGTCATTTGGCACGGCTGGGAATCGAACTGGCAACCTTCAGATTACTAGCCCGACTCCCTCACCGCTCAGCCATCTGACTCTTTGAGAGGCGAGAGCCACTGAAGACTTTGATTATCTTCAAGGTGATGGCCCCGATGGCTTTACAATGATGCAGCTGCCCCCTCTTGGCATGTCTGTATTGTACAGTATGTATATCACATGTGTGAGTGTGTGTGTGTGTGTGTGTAGTACCACACGCCTGTTTCAAAGATCAGGTTGCTCATCCCGTTTGAATTGTTAATGCGAAGCTGAGCATGTCCGTGAGCATTGGCAGCGCACGGTCGGCCCGTGCGCTTCCGGATGAACAAAACTGTGTACCGATTGTGTGTCTCATTTTCTTCTTGATAGAACATTCGCACCCTAAAAAATGACATATTTGGATGACTGCCCAGTCATTTGTACCCAAGGTATAAACATACAGTTAGGTAAAGCAGCAGTGGTGTCAGAACTGAGGGTTTACTGATGGTTGTTAGAGCAGTTTTCCTTTCATAATGGAAGTATTAGTAATGAAATAAGTGACAGAGTGTAAGTGGCACTAATCCTATTTACCCTGTCCACTGTTGGTGTTCCAGAGGTTGTACTCGGCGGAGAGGCACGTCACCACATATTTTCACGGTTCCCTGCTCTCAGTGACTCTGTGACGGCGAACCACATGGAGAGAGACTCACAAAGACAATGAAAGGGTTGAAGTTAAAAAGCTCGAGCCGAAAGAAAGGCATGGAATGTGGCTCTGCACAAAGTGCTCATTCGGGTGACAAATGCTTTTCTGGAGGGACGGAGCCAATGCGGTCGGCTTGCTCTCTCTGTCCTCTCTCCTTTTGCGACAAGCCCAAGAGAACTGCCAAGGAAATGGCACGTTGACCTCGACACGCGTGTCCCGAGGTGTTGTGCAAGTCCAGCTGTTGCCCACACTTAGTCGCTTCTTGCCTGTGCTATTCTCAGCAGAGCATAGAGTGAGAAAAAAAAAAAAAAAACATACTTGAAAGGGTGGTCTTCGGTTTGTTTCATGTTATTATTTATATATTTGTCAAAGCGGCGGTTTACGGTTGGGGAACACTTTGACGTCGAGATGCATTCGGCCCTTAAGCCTGGCCGGTGTCTGTGTTAGAGCAAGTGCGGCCCGCTGTACTCGCACAAAGGCTCCATTGAGCTTTTCCTCGGGGCTGTGTTGGATTTAGTGTGTCGTACAGGACTGCTCACGTGTTGCCACCAGAACAAAGCGAAGCTGCCCAAAGACATCAGCACCGGTGACCCTGAAGGTGGGGTTTGTTTTCTCTGGCCGTGGTGGCGAGGCTCTGGTCCCTTGTCCGTCTGGATGATAACAGGGCCGCTTTTTTTTCTTCCCCGGACGAGGACAGCAGCTGCTTCCTGGTCGTCACTCAGATTGTCTTTGTCTTCCGACTTCAGCCAAAACACAATGACCGTGTTATTCCAGCAGGTCACCCTCGAAGGTTTGTTACAAAAGGACAGGCAAAGTTTCATGTCAGTGCACCTATAAAGAGCTTCCTGCCTCTTGTCATGACGGGTGGCTGAAGGGGGGGTCCATGTAAACCTGACGTGATGGATGGGTCGCCTCGGGTGTTGATCTGTTTGGCTTGAGGCAAAGGCCTCCCCTTTCATTGGTCCTGCGTGTTTCAAATGCTCTTTCACTGTTCCTTCTTTGATTTAGGATACTGTGACATGAAAGTCTTTCGAACCGTGTCGAAAAGGCAAGTTAATAAGATAACTTCCCACTCTCTCTCTCTCTCTCTCTCTCTCTCTCTCTCTCTCTCTCTCTCTCACGCAATCACACATAATCCTTATCACATTTTTCCTTAAAGCAGTGATTGCTGTGTTGTGTTTGGGAGTGTGCCTGGTTCCTTTTGTGGCAGGACAGCCAGTCATACAATACAATTAGACCTAGTGGTGTAACTGCAGGCAACAGACGCCACCTGACGGCAGGCTAGATTGAGTTTCTCCGAGCCGCGCACACTGTTGTTAGCACTTGGTGGGATGCACACTCCTCAACGAGATCATCACAGTTATTCCTTTTTTTTCTATAATTCTTTTGTAATATGATTAACTCCATAGATCCAAAAGATACAGTACAATCCAAGCTGGAAATGGTGCAAATCTTGCTTTTAGATAATGACAGCCTTCCATAAATCATCTCAGGTGCATTAAAACCTCTTCATGCTTTAATGTTTTGGTCTTCCACCAGTCCTCCCTCCCTCCTTCAGTTTTCCTCCTGTGATTTAGTAATTTGCCTTAGAGGTCAGAGAGTGTTTGAGGGCCTGTTGGAGACAGGCACAGACCTTCCCCTGGTTCGCCCTCTGACTAGGCTGAGCACTTTGGGAATAAATAAACACTTTACACCAGCTGGCGGGAGAATGGTTGTAAGAGTAGAAGAATACGCCACATTCAACCAGATCCCACATAAACAACTGTCTTGATCTGGTTTTTCATAAAACCCCACATTTGAGTGAGGACAGACCTCCAGGGATGAGCTAAGGTAAAACCACGAGCCACATAAGGCCGTTGAAGCTGAGAGGGTTTCCACTGAGTTTATTCCGCATTTGAAAGTTGAAAGAGACTTAAGTGTGTGTGTGTGTGTGTGTGTGTGTGTGTGTGAGAGCGATGATGCAGCATCACTTGAACTCCCTCAGGGGTTCCTCTGACATCATTCATCTAAATCCAGCTCAGCGTGAGGCTTCACGCTCGCAGAGAGAAGCTGTCCTTCTATGCGGCCCGGTGGACATAGCTGTGCTCTTTACGTAATTACGACTGAGAGCTGAACCTTCCATTAGCACCTAAAGGATGAGTGTACGAAACACACCCACCCACACATACACATCCATCCATGTGTCCCAGTGGTTAATGATTTACTCTAATGGCACTGCAAACAGTAGTCCGTTCCTCTGCGAAACTGATGCATGACATCACGTCTGTACATGAAGAAACGCAATCCTTTTCCGTGGAATCGAATGTTTCCACTCTGTTGCCGTCAGATGTAAATCTAAAATGCTAATAAAATAACAATAAACGATGAGATGAAGGAATTGAACAAAACGGTGATGGAGGTTCACCTCCAGATGCAAATGTGCAGCATGGTTACTGACTCCGGCACTCTATGGTTGGTCTAACATCAACTGACATCTCGCATCATTAAGCTGTATGTCTGCACACCCGTACACACTCAAGCTTTCGTAACTGAACCGCGCAACAACATCCTTCCCTTCTTAGAGTTGTGCCAGCAATCCGTCATCACAACAATCATCCTTGTACCTCATCTTTCATCACTATCAGTACTACGCGATCCCCAAACAGGTGTAAAAAGCAACAAAAATGGGGTGATGGAGCGATCTCATCTTGAGAGACGGAGGTAGGCAACTGAAGTGTGACTGAACGAAGTCCCTGCTGCGGAGCCAGGAATGGGGATGGGGGGTATTGAGCTAAGGGGCCTGAGCCCAAGCTCAGTGAAGGGAAAGAAAATGTACTTGGGCCTTTCACCGGGTTGAGAGGAGAACGCCGGCATCGTATCTGCATCACTGGCTGTCTTTAGTCCCCGTGATCAACATAATCTCTGCTTTGACAGGCTGGAATTACCTCGGATTCTGCTGTCATTGTTCACATACCTTCCTTTCTCTGCTCTCTGCCTACACGTGCTCTTTGATTCGTATTCCCCTTCGCCGAGATTTACACAGGAATTCTGGTCGGGACTAGCCCGGCCGTGCCCCTGGGTAAGCATTTCATCTGTGGTCGGGAAGTAGGGCAAATATGACCTTGGAGGAAGGGAAGGACACATAGTTGAAGCGTGTCCAAACTTCTGTCTGAGCACACAACCTGTCCGTATAGAACAGAAAATCAAACCATCCAAAGTAACGGCACCAACGAATATTTCCTAATTAGTTATTGGTGTCTGCATCCGTTTTACAGGGAGCTCTTCGGATATAGATCCATAAAGATGGATCCTAAACCAGACATATTGTAGATTTGCCAAGATTAATTGATGTTGGTGACCTCTCACGCCATCACACTGTTCATCAATAGTATTCGATCCAGAATAAGGATATTTCTGGCCTAAGGAAGGTTAGTCCCCATGGAGAATAACCTGATGTGTCATATCTACTGCTCAATCCCATGGTTGCTGCTGATGTCATCAAAAGCCGGCGGTTCTTCTCCTCCGAGATGAGATCAGATGGGAGCGCTAGCACATAGCTCACAGCTCAGCTAATTGAAAATTTCACAACACAGTATTTAAATGAGCAGCGAGACAGGTTGGTGGATTATTAATATCCCGACCTATGAATTATTACTGTCGTTGGAAATCAATTTTTCAGACCCTGCAGGGCAGACCTCCTCCTCTGTCTGAGGCTCACACCCAGATACTCTGCTGTTCTGCGATCCGACACACAACGCTGCTTCGAAGAAATCCAAGCAAACTGCAACGAAACACTTTTAGTGGTTCGTTTTTGGGGGGGACGAAATCATTTTCAATGTGTGCTACCAATGTTGCTATGCTTTTCAACACCCTTATTGCAGTCAAGATATATTTGTTATCTCTCTCACAGTACATACACTGTATATCTAAATATATATATATATTATATTATATACTGTATATAATAATACAACTATTCTACTACGCTACTATTATCAGGACTGTGCAGAGCAAGATACATAATCAGGACTGAGACAAACTAAATGTGTTATCTGGATAATTAGTGGGGGCTTATGTACCGACAGTATATATTATAATATCTCTAATCTCCATTAAGACTGAATTCATAAAGTTTGATCTTATCTGTGGTCTTAGTCTCCGTGGTGACAAAGCAGAATTTGGCATTCATAGCCAAGTCTTGCTTCTGTTTCATGGTGGTCCGCTATATCTGTCCAGAGACAGTTTGATCATAAAATTATTGTTTAATCTTGAGTCTTCGGAGACCCTTTCAAAAAGAACAGATGGTTGATTATCATTGAAGTTAGTTGGCACTTGTCACCACTGTCTGAAATGGGCATCAGAGTACATGTGGAGGTCTACAAAACTGGAGTACTTTATCAGTAGCTTTTTTCTGTTGTGCACAGCAGTTAGACTGTATGACTTTGTGATTGTGCAGCTGATAACCATGGGTGTTGTAGTCCCTTGTAGGCTGCATGTGTCGATGCTAAATGGCCCAGTGGCTTTGAATGTTTGTTTATTTCATGATTTAGTTCAGTACACACTAAACATCCATGATGACAGTGCACTCGGCTATCTCGGTTTGTCTTTCCTGCTCCTCTGCATTTGAATAACTGCTTGGATTTAGAACTGTGGCTCCTGCAGAGGCGCCTGTGAACGTGTTTTTGCTCCACATCACCAGTACCTTTCTCTAGACCCATAAATCACATGGCGACGGTGTCCTCTGGGTGTCCGGGCCAAATCGGACCTATCTCCGCCTGGGCCTCACAGAAACAGCCTCATGTGTCCGTGGGAGAGAGGCCGCTCGCCCTATACAGTGGCAGCTTGTGTTTTTAAGCGGGGGTAACCGTGGTAACGTAGTGCAATCTTCTCTGGCACCTGACTGTTGCCACAGGCATCTGGACGGTTTCCAGCGGCAACAAGGGGAGGGGGGGTTTCGATCAGAAGGGAGGAGGAGCTACAGATTTGGTGCCGGGTTTCCTCCGAGGACCAAGGAGGACACTGTGCCAGGGAAGCATGTTGAGCTCCAAACTCCCCCCCCACCCCCACCCTCCCCGCTGATTTGCCCAGCATGCTGTCCTCATTTAGAGAGAAGAGAGAGAAAGCCATTTCTACTGGGGATCTGGCGGGTGTCCTCTGCTGACAGGAACCCACCCTTGGCCACCCACCCTCCCCAACCCCTGCTGCTGAGCTGATGTGTCTGGGCCGAGAGGAGCCGTGGCCTTCATCCAAACCAGCTAAAAAAAAAAAGCCCCAAACTGCCCCCGCCCTGGAGGGCCCTGCCCAGCAGCTACCTCCACCACCACGGCCAGCCAGCATCAGGAAACTCAGAACCCAGCAGATGGTCAGAGCGCCCCATGACCCTGTTACCATGGGGAAAGAGTGACACAGGGAGAGCTAGAATGAAGCTACAGTATCACCCCCCCCCCCCCCCCCTCACCGGACACATTTAAGCCTGTGGTACCGACACATATTCTACTGCACGTACTGTATAGAATCAAATTTGAATTTGTATAGCCCTTTTTCCAAGCAGTTTTGCAGGCGGCTTCAAATGCGCCCACAGAACTAATAACTAACGACTGTATGTAAAAACGCACGTACGCAAGTGGGGCTGCGTGTGTGTCACAAAACGTCTCACGGCTCCTTGACAGCGGAGGACGTGTCCATCGAAAAGACGCCGTCAGACGCCGTCCCTCCCGCATCTGAAGGGCGCGGCGCGTCCCTCACTTACGATTCACGTTTCGGAAAATAGATCATTGGATCTACCGTGACCGTATTGATAAGTGGCGTGTCTCAGGGCCCCTGGAACACCATAACGAGCCGATTCATCACTGTCTCCGTATCGACAAACTTGAGCTCGGCCGGGCCTCCAGGATCAACAGCGTTCAGCTCTGGTCTGCTCTTCCCCAGCCTTCATTGACACCTAGCCCAACATTTGTCCCGTTGATCGAGGTCCAATCAAGAGAAGGGCAGGGGCCACTGGCAGTATGTCTGTCTCCGACGGCAACGTTTGACCACACACTGTAGAGTGTGATCACACAGCCTAATCAGTAATGGGGATCGGATGTTAATTATATTCTGTTTGAACGGCACAGATAATGACGTGTACCAGCTAGCTTCCCAAAGGATGTCTGCAACCTTTCCTCCCCTTTTGTTTCAGTATAAATCCTCGAAACATCCTGTTTTTCAGCGCATGGATGTGTATTACATTGGGTGTTTCTGACCAGTGGGTGTGTTTCTCGGGTAGAGAGAAATACTGACAACACTTTATTTATCGTCAGTCCTCTAGGTGCCCTTTCAAATCCCTTAATGACTCACACTAGGTTCATTTCCCAAGGACTGATTGGCTCTGACCTCATGCCATTTCGAACATAACCCCCTCTGACCCGGAACTACATCAGACAAAGATTTATCCCGGTCTTATACATTACCGGTACATGTACTAGTTGGATTTCTCATTGTGAATGTATGGTTGGTTTTGACACAGGAATGTGGCAAGTAAAGTCAAATCATTTCACAAAAAGACAATCATTTTCCAAGACAAGCGCCAGACACCAAGGTTATATTTCAAACCCCGGTACCAAGGTTTCATTTTGGAGATAGGCCGACTCCATGTAAAGATAAACCCTTCCACTATGACTCAACACAAAACTAGGCCAAATATGCCGTTTAGTATGCATGTTTCCTCTCCACCCCCAATACCTTGTTGTTAAAATGTTATTGGAACCATCCCACCCCCTGACCACCAGACATCCCTTATCGACAGAGTGGAGATAAAGGAGGAATGCAGGGAGTGTGTCTGGGAGGACTGGGAAGAGCCCTCGCAGTAGAAACACAACAGGGTGGTGCCAGGGGCTGGCTCCTTCCTGCCTCCTGATCCTCTCGCCTGGCTCTCAGGGTGTGGGCCAGTTGGTCCTACCTGGATGATGTCATCCGGTAAAACCTCAGCGCTCTGCCGCCCGCGGGCCATCGTGGTGTTCCGTTACTGTATTCAGGGGCCACGTGACCAAGACAGCTCCCCAGCCAGGCCCCTAATATGCCCCTCAGCGAGGCTCACATGTAAGGGGTATCAAATGATGGACACTACTGGTTAGTAACAGGAGAGACGTTCGCCTTCATCTCCGGCTCACGCCGCGGAGTCGGAGTTCGATATGCTGTTGTGTTGCCACCGCTCGCCTCACGGATTTCCGGTGTTTGACCTTAGTCTCGATCTAAAGGGACTGGACCCGAAGTCCTAATGCAATGATCTGCAACCAGATGGGGTGCCAGCTGGGAGTAAACCGAGAAGCATAACCGCGTGCTTCCACTCACATCTGGCGTGGGCCGCAGAAAAAGGTCAAGCAAACGAAGCAGGACGTAAAACATCAAACGCGGGCAAATGTTTTATGTAGGAGTGACTCCCAAATGGAAGATCAATGCTTTGCTCCCCGGTTTGTCCCCTTTGGGCACAGAGGGGCAGAGAAAGCTGTGGCAATTATTCCATGTTAGTCTTTGTTATTTGACAATGAAGGGGGAAGCCTCTTTCCCCAGCACATCACAGAGAAGGTAAACAAGGGCAAACATGATGTGGACTGTGTGTGTGTGTGTGTGTGTGTGTGTGTGTGTGTGTGTGTGTGTGTGTGTGTGTGTGTGTGTGTGTGTGTGTGTGTGTGTGTGTGTGTGCGTGTGTGTGTGTGTGTGTGAGTCGTAAAGGGTGACTGTGATAGATCATGCATTATGGTAGGGATAGCGTGTCTGTGTCTATAAACAGTGCTGCGTGCGCCCATCCAAAGCTGCCAGACTAGGATGTTTATTTGTTATTTCGAATCCACTAATAAGGTTGGATTTGAAATATTGACTGAAATGAAATGCTGTCTCTCGCAGTAACGCAGTTGAACGAAGGCCGGTGCTCACAGAAAGCTGTCAGAAGCCGTCATAATCATTGACGGGAATGTCATGTCAAATCAAGTCATTGGGATTGATAATACTTTACGATAAGTGAGGTGCTGAAGCGATTATTGGAGCTGACATGATGTTTTGTGTTTGGTATGAAAACATCTGAGCAGGTCAATTATGGGATGTCTGAGAAGAGAGCTAGCTGAGGTTTGTTTGTGCTGGTCGTGCTCTTTACACTCAAGTAATAATTAACCCTGGCTGCGGATATTCAGTTCAAACCTAGGCCGAAGCAGGGGAACAGAATTATTCAGTCACTTGTTGTGCACTGGTGGGACAATCAAAAAAACTCACACAGTTTCAAACACCTGGTGTTTTCACTACCTGAGCCTCTGTCGGTGTTGTTGTTGCCAACGCCAAGCGCTGGCTGGTAGGACGTGTTGAGGATGTTGACATGATAATCATCTCAGCGAGTCACAGAGAGAAATCCCATGGTGTAACAGCTGTTTGCCAGGTGACAGCTCATGCATCATGTGGTTTGATCAGAGGGAGGTTTAATACGGAGGGGGTCTGTTCTGTTCCTTTGTCTGTCTGTCTTCTCTGCTCTCGTCTGCCGTGCTCTGGTCTGTCTGTCTGTTTTTCCGTCTAGCCGTCTCTGTCTGTCTGCCTGGCTCACAGTTGAGAGATCCTGGACCTGAGGGAACGGAGGCAGTGACCAATTCAGGCCAGGAAGTGTGTGAGCTGCATGCTACACGCTGCTGTTCTGCTACGAACCCGAGCTTCCCTTGCACCCGTGACCGTCTTCACTCTGGAATTTGAAACCGTCAAACGTCAGGGCTCCAAGAAGCCAATAAATCATCTCGGTTCTGCTGACTCCACTGCCGGAAGATGGCGTATTTCTAGTTGGTCTGTGGAGTCAGATTCGAGCCTCTAGCGGAGCAGCGCGGTCTGTCTGTTCATCCCTCTTGAGGCATAAATCACACTGGCCCGACTGTCAGAGTGTGTGATTCATCAGACAGTTTTCGTGGTTCAAAACAGACGGCCGAGTTTCCTTGCTGGGTATCGGAAGCAAACAACTCGCCGAGATGAAGTCCTGCAATTGGACAAACAGCCCAAAGCCCTCCATGCTAACACACCCCCAGTGATAGATCGGAGATGGATTGACCCAATGAGATCTCCCCAGCATAAACCAGGGGGGCAGATTGTGTTGATTCACAGATGAGGAAGAGTGAGGCCAGAGCAGCACTGGGGATGATGAGGATGTGTTTGTGGCGTGTTGCCATAGCCAACCCCGACTCGACGTGAGGAAGGTTGTTTGTCAAGTGAAGCTTGTCTTTCATTATCAGAGTATGCAGTGAAGCCTCTACTAAAAATCTTAGTTCCTCTCCCGGGATATAATTAGATCGCCCCCGAGGATAGAAATGGAAGGGGAAACTCACCGTGCCGTGAGAGAGGAGAGGGTTAGGGCTCTGTTGGGAAGTGCGGATTAGTGATCCATGATCAATAAAGACAATCATCAGTAAAAAAAATATTGGCCCGTAAGATCAGTGTTTTATTTGTTTACGCTTTAAGAACTTCTATTACACAGCCAAGGATAATGATCAAACCCTCCAAAATAGATGCATTTGACCAGGATCCGTTCACAGCAGTGAAGTATAGTTGTCATGGTAATGCCCCTATTACCATAGTTTGTCTGTCTCACAACCATAACATCGGAGAAATAATGATGCTTCTCTAAGTAGATTGCTTTTGTGACCTTATGAAACGCCAATAAGCAACACCCGGGAGGCGTGTAAATTGCAGTGTAAAACCATTTTTCAAATCATTTGTTCCTCCTAGTAGTGGAGACTGTTGAGCTTCCTTACCGAGTCTGTTTATGTCCCGTCTAAATCCAGATACTGAGATCTGACAGTGAGGGCCTGTTGTTTGTATCCTGTTATTATGGAAGCTCATTGTCTTGTTGTCATTGGAGGTAAAAACTCGGATTCCTCTAACCGTGTTTGTTCCCAACCAAGTTTGCTCGTGAGTCGACGACTTATGATGGCGCGTCTGAATCCTTTGTTGTTCAGCTCATCATTACACATCGGCAGCTGTGATGCGATAGCATTACGGTCTATTACATTTGCGGGCGTGCCAGGCAAACAAACCTCAAATGGTTTTCCGACATGACTGCGACGTGAACGGTTTGCCAACTGCGTTGTTTGATCCCGGGTTGCTCAATATCCCTTTTTAACCGCATAGACATGGAAGTAGACTGACTGATATGCTCTGATCCACAGGAGTCTACCAAGGGCTCGGTAGTGCTGGACTGGGTCTTCGGTCATGTGAACCTGGTGGAGACGGACTACTTTGGATTACGCTACTGCGACCACAGCCACCAGACGGTGAGTGACGGCACCTCGACTCTTCCTTAACCTTTCTTCCGGAAGAGCAGGGGGCCGGGGCGGCCAAAGATGCCAGCGAGAAGGGCTGGAAAGTAGAGCAGAGGGGACGGAAATCTAGAGAAATGTAGGCGTCATGCAGAGAGCTATGGGAGTTTTTTTTACCCTCAATTTAGTGGCACAGTGGGAGTTTAGGTCCCCTTGAAAGTGCTGAGTGACATTAAAGTGAAGACCTTTTCCATAATGCATGGCCCTCTAGATATAGAGAAGTTGGACGAAGTTTCAAGCAAACTTCAAATCCTATTTCCAAAACATCTCTAAAGAATGCGTCCTAAAGACAGCCGTATATTCAGGTGTCAGGTGGCTGAACGGTTAGGGAATCGGGCTAGTAATCAGAAGGTTGCTAGTTCGATTCCCGGCTGTGAAAAAATGACGTTGTGTCCTTGGGAAAGGCACTTCACCCTACTTGCCTTGGGAGAATGTCCCTGTACTTACTGTAAGTCGCTCTGGATAAGAGCGTCTGCTAAATGACTAAATGTAAATGTAAATATTCGTTGCCCGGCTTGGAATCTGAGAAGAACCTAACTCTAGTGACAGTACCACAGCATGAGGCGTTGCAGCAGAGCGGAGGAGTAACAGTGTTGAGCCCCGGGGCTCCAGCGAAGGGTGAGACAGAGTGCAGACCCACAAAAGAACACAATGATCTGACTCAGTCCCTCTCACCTCACATGTTGGCTCACACGCAAGGGCGGGATCCAGTTCTGTGCCCTCCGGGGTTGTCTCCAGAGCTTTTTTTGATTTATCTCCAGACCAGCCCAGGATGGAAGCACACCCTTGTACTTGCGAGATGTTGGGGCCTATCGAAAGCCACGTTTGAAGTGAAAGCAAAGCAGAGAGATATCTTGACGTGGATGGAAAAATGCCAGACTGCAGCGCCTCTCGGCCTCCCCTGGACATGCGTCCAGTTGAGCATACCTCGACGCCTCTGTGTGCTGAACGAGAGCGTGTGATTGGATTTGCGGATCACATGCTGCTGCCTTCTCCAGTGCCCTCTTCCAGAGTGTGTCAGGTGTCCGCCTTAAGTCCACACTCCCAGCATTTACGTCCGTGGTGTTGTGGGGAACCTCAAACAGAGACCACGTTCCAGCCACACTGGCAGCGTCTGCTAGCTTGACGTCTAGTCGGCGAGCCTCAGGACCCAGACTGATCCGTCTTCAAGGAAATGTCCTCCTGTATTTAGATGAAAACAGGCCCCAGGTGGGTCTTGCATCAATATTTATACAACCGGGAATGGATCCTTCTAAACATATATTGTGTTGGCAGCTTAGCCTCCATCTGCTAGGTGAATATCACGCCCAAGGGCATCCTTGAATCAGACTCCATACGTGCACATTAGCTTCCCTCCCTCGTCTCAGGAGTCGTAAACATAGCGATGCCGCGGAGCAGCTGTACACGCGCGCGGTCTGCCGTCGAGGCTTGGCTGTGGAAAAGCTCATTTCATAAAACAGTCCTTTTCGACATAGCACGGATCCCGTTTGTTTTTTCTAGAATTCCTGTTTCATGTATTCAGAGGTGTTTTGGTCCATGTGTGTGGCGCCTTCCCCCGCCCGACCCCTGCGACCCACGGTGGCCTTGAACTTGCTCGGCTTCTGTGGTGTCGTACATGTGTCAATCACGCCAGCCGGGCTAGCTTCCGTTTAAAGGCAGTTCCACGCCCGGCCCCGCCTCGCAACTGCGGCGTTTTATTTATTTATCGTCTATCTTTTCATTTATTCATCTATTCTCTGGGGGCAGCGCTCACTGCTGTAGGGCAAATACATAACTCTCGTACATGATCTAATCCCGTGTATTTAGAGGCCTTGAGGCGTTCAATAAATCTGGCACAGGAACAGACGAACGGGGAGTTTTGGTTGGGATTTCACTGAGGTGGTGCAATTCCTCACAGCTTCTCAGCTGGTTGGACCTGACTCTCTCACACCTTCACCATGTGATCTGTCTGCACGAACACAGATAAAGAACACATTAGCATTTTTAAGAAACTTTTGTGTATTTTTTTTTATGAAGGTCTACGTCGCAATTATAGATATGTGGGAGCACTCGTTTCCTCCCGGAAACACACAGTGGAGTGATTGGTTATTCACGGGTATAGTGTTGAAGTGTGTGATTCACGGCTCTGTTTATCATACCATTCACCTTCCACCGGGGCATGCCAGTCACAGTGACGGGGTTTCTCGAGAGAAAGTCCTCTGTCTTTGTCTGCTGTACGCGGCACCATGTCGGCCTGTGTTCTCTCGCCCCTCGTTTGCATATATCAGCATGCGCTAGAACGCACCGGCTGCGGTAACGTGATTATTGCAAATTCGATAAGATTTACCAATTCAATTAACTTATTCTAATTCAGTCGCGCACAGCCCCTAATCACGTCCTCTGCTCACCGGCATCCGCTCGACTGCGTCTCTTCTTTTATCTTGTGTCCGTGTGGCGTGGTTTGTGATATGTGTGGTGGTGTTTATAGTGTGTGTGGTGTGCGTGGTTTTGGTGTGTGTGTGTGTGTGGTTTGGTGTGTTGAAGGGTTTTGGTAGGTGAAGACGATGGATCTATGAGGCCTCCTTAAGTCTGAAATAGGTTGGCATTGTTTCTCCCAGTTCGTTACACTGATATCTATTCATCTGCATGCTCTCCAAAATGGCCCAGAATCAAAATATTCAGCTCACAGACTGCTCCTCTGCGGAACAGCCTAGGATTTTCGGCAACATCTGCAAGAAATGCCCTCGACTTGTTTGAGATGCATTTAAAATATGACTTGAAGGCTTTTCAAGGGGTGCAGCGCTATTAATTTTACGGTGGAAAGGAAGCGGAATCTGATTTCACCCCACAGCCAAACGAGAGCAGATTCCCTCATTTGTCTTCGCAAGGAAAATAGAAGCATGATGAAGAAGACGCTTTAATGTTTGATGGATTGGGATGTTGGATGTTTCTGGGAAGTCAAAACTGTGTTAGTGTTGAGTTACTTAAAGACAATAACAGATGAAGATGAAGAACAATATTCTTCAGTCAGTCTTTTTTTCCGTAAGCACAGTTCCCAGGAGAGTAGGGAGCACGTGATGAGCTCTGACAACAAAGATAAAGATAGCTAAATATAAATAGATGGCTAAAGATAGGTAGATGGGGAAAGATAAGCGATAGGGAAAGATAGCTACAGCTATCTGAATAAAGAGATTGCTGAAGCATAGTTGTTACTAGATAAAGAGAAGTGGTTCAGGTGGACAGAAATGTTATTTTTCATGCCACAGATAATCTAATAAATCTCAGAAAATATTGGGATCAGCTTCAGCATCGCAGTGTGTAGGTTCTTCATTTTCATCCACATCAGTATCCTTATGGTAGTGACGCTGTTTCGTAGCTCCTTTTGAGACCAACTCTTCGTAACTCATGTTTTATTCAAAAAACGGATGCCCACTTTACTCAATTCTACACATAATGATTCATGTGTAAGAACATTGTGCGGAATGTCTTGTTTTCAAATGTTGATTCGTTGGAAATCTGACAGTCCAGCGAGATAGAGGATTCCTCACAGCCTTGCAGCCAGTAAGATAAATAAGTGGTTAGTGGAGTTTCTGTCGAGTAGGCAGCTCACTGTGACCTGCTCAAACCTGATGTTTTATTGATGCACATTTTAATGACTCGCACCCAGTTTTAACAAGACCGTTTTTTAAAGTCGGTTTACTCTGCCTTTGTATTATGCCAGGGCTTGCATGACTGAACAGCTCCCTGAGCCCAACACACCGCACAGACTGTTCAGCCATGATTTGACTAAACAAACTGCACTGCTTTCTTCCAGCCAATTAGTGAGCTATCATGCTCAAAGGAGCCTAGTACAACTCGTTCCATGTTGTCTTTGATGTACTGTCGGTAGGATGTACTCTTAAATGCCGACCGTCTGAACGACCTGTCTGTTTTTTACAGTATTGGCTCGACCCGACGAAAACCCTCTCGGAACACAAAGATCTCATAACAAGTAAGAATGTACTCTTTCCTCTTCGTTGAGTTCAGCTGCCGGCCTTGCCTGGTGACCTAGAAGCATCCGATGCTTGATGGTGAAGGCACTGGAGGCAGCAGACTCTCTGAATCACCCCCTGTGCCGTCCACTACAACCACGATTACCTTAATAACAGGCTGGCCACTCTGGCCTTTATTCTACTGAAACTTCCAGAACATTGTCAGGGGGCGACTCCTTTCCAGTCACATGTGCCAACTTTATCAGCCCCGTTGACCTACTTGTATTGGCTTATACAGGTTCTGTGTGTGTGTGTGTGTATCAGTACTTACTCTCTTGTGCTCTTCCAGCAGGGCCGCCATACACACTCTACTTTGGAGTCAAGTTTTACGCTGAGGATCCGTGTAAACTCAAAGAAGAAATAACAAGGCGAGTTATTTTGGGCACCACAACATTGATATTGTGAGATATTGACAACAGTGTTTGACAGGTCCTTTCCGAGCTGTGTTTTTACCTTATCCTTGTCCTGCTGCCTTGTGACCTATGATAGCACATTATCTGCAGAGCTAATAACTGTCGTTCAAAATAATTTGTGTGTTCGCGCATCCTTAACTGCAGGTACCAGTTCTTCCTGCAAGTGAAGCAGGATGTTTTGCAGGGCAGAGTTCCCTGTCCCCTCGACACCAGTGCCAAACTGGCAGCCCTGGCCATTCAGTGTGAGTGAAATGGCCAAAGCGAGAGAGAGAAGTCTGGTCCTGTAGCACTTGTACTCTAGTGGTACTCTATAAGGCTGCATTCCCAACATGTTCTTTTGTTCAACCTCTATCCAGCCGAGCTTGGAGATTTTGACCCGTACAAGCATGTGGCCGGTTACGTGTCGGAGTATCGCTTCGTTCCTGACCAGAAGGAGGACCTGGAGGACACGGTGGCGCAGATCCACAAAACTGTAACGTAAGGAAGTGCCGCATTGCTTTGACAGGGAGCCCAGTCTCTAACCTCTAATCCGTGCCGGGGCAGATTACAGATTATGTGTGGGAGTGATTTTCCTAGTCGTCCGAAAAAAAATCTCTTTTACTGTAATCTGCACTGGTGGACTTTGTTGTGTCTTTAGTTTGTTATCTGGAATTACCAGTTTTCATAACTGAACTAATGTGTTACAATGCCAAATGTGCTAATACGTAAAACTCCGTCCTCCTGTTTGAATAGAATGGGCAGTGTACATCTGGGAATATCTCCTCTTCTCACCCAATATCCCCCCGTCTCACTTTAAAGTTGTCCATTACCAGGGTAATCCCACGATTCCTTGTCTGAGGATAACATTTCCCCGGGAGGGCCGCTGGGAATAGTGCACTCTGGAATGCTGTTCGGTGATAATAAGGATTCCTCCCTCTGGCACCGCGCTTGCCTTTGTAATCGGAGCCCACGAGCCCAATAGTCCTGAAAGACCTCTGTCAGACAATTACAGGGCTGACCTATGTTCAGTTTACTCACCTGCCTGGCATTCTGAACTGGGCCTGGGGGGGGGAGGAGGAGGAGGAGGAGGAGGGGGGGGGCGGTGTTAGAGGAGGAGAGGGGGGGAGGGTGTCGGAGTTGTCACACGAGACAAATAACTCCCGCCAGGCGACGCGGCGAGAGCGGACGAGCGCGTCCCCCTGGCTGTCTCTCTCCCCCCTCGCGCGCCCGTCGTTATCATCGACACGCACTCCGGAGTGACCGGGACTCGCAAGTCCTGGTCAGGTTAGCGTAGCCGCCGCGGACCACAACCCCGTTAGCCGGGATCACGGATTATGGTCGCGCCGGCCACACTGTCGGGACATACGCTCCCCACACACGGTCTCATCTAAACAGGATGAAGCCTTAAACCGCGGGCCTCCGTGTCTGGAAGCACGCGCGCGTGCCGCCGAGGGAATAACATCCTAATGGAAGTCAAACAGAGCCTCTGATAGCTTTGTTCAGATCCCCACGGTTTGATCCTCATCCTAGCGTCAGCCCGACTCACTCTGCTCTGACTCACTAAACAGGGGCTTCTCATGAGGCAGTCTGGAGTCGCTATCAGGACTTCAGGCTTCAGTTGGGCGGGTTTCGTGCATTTCAGCTGTCTGTGGATTCCATTGGTGCATTCTGTACAGAATGATTAGGGGATCTAATCTGAGCATGAAGGGCATGCGATACCAGCTCGTCCAGCTGATTACACCCCTCCCCCCCACCGCCCGACAAACCACCCAGTCCTCCACAGATACAGCAGCCCCTCCCCAGACTCAGACAGGCTCATGTGCTGACCTGTTCCCGAGGCAACAATGACACGGCACGTCTCCGCCTCAACCGCTGCGCATCGATCACCGGCCGCCCTCCCGACCGACGACTGTCTGCTGGACGCTCGTCGGGAAGACGGGCAGCGGTAGGAATCTGTAACTCGACAACTCTCAGCGGTCGCTGGGGTTAGTCCCGTCAGCCGCGGGGGGGGTGGGGGGGGGGGGGGAAGGGGGGGGGGTGCAGTGAGTTCCCGTTGCAGCTGTCGGCCGCTCGAATGTGATACAGCAGGCCGTGCCTGAGTCATACCCAGCCCCTTTCAGACGAAGCCCAGGTCTGGCCTCGTCATTGAGCCTGAGGATGCGGTAAGTGTTCCAGGGAAGAGAGAGAGGAGCAGCCCGGGCTGATTGGAGATCAGTCGGGGGGGGGGGGGGGGATTCATTAGTGCCCCTCTGCTCTCCCTCCAGTGTCTGCCTGACAGACGAGCAGAGAGAGGCTGTGATATTAGGACAGGGAGATAGAGGGAGAGGGATTACTGGGGGGGGGGGGGGGGTGGAGGAGGAGAGAGCGGGAGGGAGGAGAGTCGGAAAAGGAGAGGGAGTCTCAGTCTCAGACGGGGCACGAGAAGAGAGGAAGATGGAGAACAGAGAGACGGAGATAGAGAGGGAGAAGCAGAGAGGGAGAGCAGGGGGAAGGAGCCGTCCTAGTTATCTCTGGGGGCCTGTGGATGTCATGCTGACTCTGTGATCCTCTACACAGACACCCTCCCCTCTCACATACACACACGCGCGCACACTATCATTTATGTTCCAATATATCTGCTCCCCGACAGGCTCTGTTTCCTAGTCTTGTCTCGCGCATTCCCACAGGCAGGCTCCAGACCAAACGCATGGGATCTCAGATCAGCTACACCCATAAATAACCGTCCGGGCCCCCGCTCCCCGCCCGCTCCGTATTTATAACTGAGCACGGCCAATCATCCCACCCCCCCACCCCCCCACCCCCCCGCCCAGCTCTGCGTCCCATAAAAAGCGCCTGAGCGGAATCCATAATAGAATCATAAAGTAGCGAAGGATGAGGGTGTGTGTCTTCCGCGGGGGAGGGAAGGAGGAGGGGTGGAGGGGGGAGGGAGGGGAGGGGAGCTTGCCGGTCACACTTGAGAAGCCCGGAGGCGTTCCAGAGGGTTTTGGCGATGCTAACGGGTGTGATCGGCAGATCGATGAAACGGCCGGGTAGGAGAAGGCCATACCGTAGCAGATAGTAGATAGTGTACAGTGAAGCCCACACGCAGGAAATCCAACCCCTTCGCTTCACCTTTGTGTCTCTCTAACCCCAGATACCGTGTCTGTAACGGCCACACTCCTAGTTACTTGTGTCAAATGGTTGGCCTAGATTGATGACTGCTCTAATCCAGCCACTGCCAACAGAGGGAGTTGGCCCTATTGTCCCATACCTGCGGTGGTTTCCTCAGACTGCATACTTTTGGTTTTTAAACACAACCCTTCTCTGTTAATCACTAATAGTAAACCTTCAACCTAAACCGCAACCCCATGTAAACATTACCCCACCTGGAATTTGAAGAATTGGAATTTGAAGGAACGTGGAAAAAAACTGCGACGGACTGTTTTTCTATGTGTTCCTCAAGTCTACACATGAGCCCATTTCTGAGTATACTTTTATTTTGATATACAATGTGCTACTGCATCTGACTCAATTAGATCCCACTTCTCTGAAACGTCTTCAGAAGGCCTCTGTTGTCTTTTAGCTCCCCTTGAAGACAAGTGTGTCCTCTGACCAGCTAAACATAATTAGCTCTCATGACCAAGGTCAGATGGGCTGCAATGTCAGATTTACTGCTTATTAGATTGGGAGACTCTCAATAGCATGTTTCATGTGACATGTCATTGTAGTGACAGTGTCTCGTGAGGTGAAGTTCAGGTCACTAAATGTACGAAAGTAATCTCTGTCATGCCTAAGGTGTGTCCACCATTGTAGTTAGGTGTTCGTCATAACTATACAGCATGTTGCAGATTAAAGATTCCCTAAAAAAGAAAGGATATTTCGCCTAATAACTGTTCTATGTGAAAAGTCCCTGTATTTAACAAGCGTATGCTTCGATAGTTTCTTGATCACCTACAGTATGTCCCTCAGTCATATGTTATACAATCGCTTCTGCCCCACATCCATTCAGTTTGCATATCAACACTGTACTGTATATCAACACAGCAGTGTGGTGCCAAGAACACAAGCATATGTAAACCAGACAGAGTCCTCTGCATGTGGTGTTTCTGAGGCTGGGCAGATGCTCCTTCACTAATGACCCCGCGTCTTTGTGTTCAGGGGTCAGGTTCCCTCCGAGGCCGAAGTCAATTATTTAGGAATCGCCAAAACCCTGGAGATGTACGGCGTCGACCTTCACCCCGTGTTTGTAAGTAGACGCCGGAGTCCTGAGCGCCCGGGCGGCTCGTTAGAGAAGCTCCCGGAACGCTCGGCATAAATCATGCAGCTATGATAATGCCCCCCCCCCCGTCCCCGTCCCCGTCCATTCTCCTCACCCTTCCTCCACCTGTCTGGGGGTTTGTGGACTTTGCGGAGGTGGTTATGCAGATCACGTGCTGTGAGGTTTCTCTGGGTGTGTGTTACAGGGGGAGAACCATTCCGAATACTTTCTCGGGTTGACACCTACCGGCGTTGTCGTGTACAAGAACAAAACTCAAGTCGGAAAGTATTTCTGGTGGGTATTTGTTTCACGTACGGTGAACTGTGTGAGTTTCCATGTATATACAGTAGATGCATTATTCAATCTTTGCTAAATGATATATTGCTGTGTTTGATTTGACGTATACACTCACTGTACGATTTCAGGCCAAGAATCACAAAAGTACATTTCAAGGAAACACAATTTGAGCTTCGAGTCGTCGGAAAAGATGTAAGTTACTTTTGGTTTCTTTGCACATCTTTCATTTGACCGACGGTAAACAAGGACTCATTTTAACACCAGCCTTTCTTTCCTGCTCCTTTCTATGTTAATGTATTTTTTCTGTCAAATTCTTCATGTCGTGAGCGATCAGTGTGAATATCAGTCATCAGGGATGTTTGAATATTCGCAAACAGGTAGTTAGGACTGGCTGAGTCAATAAACCAACGTTTTTTAATCACATTCGAGGAAGTTCATTACACATATTATAATAGCTTCTATCAAGTCAGATTTAATCATTGGGCCTGCAAATTAAAACTGTCAAAGTCTCCCCAAGAACATCTGTAGACTTGAAACTAGTGGTACTTTGTGGAATCTTAAAAAGGTCAAAGTGTTTGATCTTGAAGCCTTTCGACACGCTCTGTGGGTCTAAGGGGAGATATGAAAAAAACATGAAAGTGCAAGGCTACGTGCCATGGGTGCAGTCTGGAAACATCCATCTCTTCTCTGCACTTCCTCTGCCAAGCGAGGAGACGCGATTCAAACGCTCAGGTAGAAGAGAAACTTTGGAGGACGTCTCTCCACTTGTTTCCCCTCACGGACGAGACGTGTCGCACTGGAAGCTGCGGGTACAACTGACGAATGGGATTTCGAGGCCGTGCTGTTTTGTTTGTTTGTCATTGCTTGGCTTAGCACGAACCCGAAAAGGTCTCGTTAAAATAGAACATCAGTGAAGCGGAGTATTATAATACTCCGCTTCACTGATGTTCTATTTTAACGAGACCTTTTCGGGTCATGCGTTGAGAGCCGCTGTTTGTCCACCTCCATCACACCCATCTCCTGAGAGTTGGAGGTGCGTGAACTGAAACCTATGGGCTACGTCCACCTTAGGACGATAAAGTCTTCTTTTAGCTAATGATCCAGCACACCCTATCCAGAGAGGGAAAATGGGACAGTACCTAATGGTCCACATAAAAGAGAGGCACATGTATTAGTACATTTGATAAAAGCGGAACGCCATAGTGCACCACTAATGCCACCTCAATTATCTAGCCTGCTGTTGTCTGAGTAATGATGACATGATCTCTCTTTTCTTCTTCTTTGTTTTGAAAAGTCAAAAAAGCATGTTCTCTCTCCCTCTCTCTCTCCCTCTCTCTCTTCCTCTCTCCCTCTTTCTCCCTCTCTCTCTTCTCACAGTGCACAGAAACATCCTTCTTCTTTGAGGCTCCCAACAAGACAGCCTGCAAACACTTGTGGAAGTGCTGCGTCGAACACCACACCTTCTTCAGGTAAGCAGACAGGCTCTCAAAGCTCCTCAGACCAACATCCCAACTCAGTAAAACCCCAGCCAACTCGACTCCATTCCCTGTCACGTCACAACACTGGCCAGCAACAGCTCTCCCCTCCCTAAACCCCTAAAAAATGTGAATGTCACACAATCCCTAATGGAACCGCACAAGCCTCCCCTTTGGCGGCGATGTCTCTGGTGTGTGCCTAATCAGAGCAGAGCTTTTCCCTGTACCGCCCTTGAGCCCGTCAGGCTGCAGGGACGCGGCGCTGGCTTCACCCCGCTAATCCACGTGTGAACCCCTCCGTGTGCCGGCTCTCCGAGCCGCGGAGCCGAGCAGGAGCAGGCAGCTAAGACCGGGGGCTTGACAGGTTACCCACCCCTGGCTTAAGGCTTCTGCTGGGCACCAAGAAGGTGGCGGTGGGGGGGGGGGGGGGGGGGGGGGAGACAGCGCTGATGAATAAGCAATGAGGTAGCAGGGATCGTGGGTAGACATCAGCTATACCGGTTGTCAGAAGGTCTTGCTTTCAAAGTGGAGAAAAAAAGTGACATTGGCTATGTACTGTCGTGGAATGGCTTTCTAACCAACGAAATATAGGGCACTCTACGACGAAGGAAATCTGATTTATTCAGCCCGGCTGTTCTCTTCGTTCGGCTAACCGTTCGACCCCTTTGGCCAGCAACAGAGGTCCACGGTCAGACCTGGAGACAGATAGTTGTCAGAGCTCTGCTAGGTTTGTTGGGTTGACCTTAATGAGCAGTCAGGCTCATTGACAGTTGTTAGGTCGAGTGGTATGTACAGTCAGGACACTTTCTCAGGACCCACGCGTATACACACTGAGCACTCACACACACACACTCATTAGAGAGTGCACTCAACTGACAACCTAGGCTTTTTCCCTCTCTCTCTCTCTCTCTCTCATTTTCTGAGCTTTGAATTCTAATCAGGACCGAAAAGCCCTCAGTGGTGTTTTCCCTGGAATTCTTGTTATTATGGTAAAGATCCCTACAAGAGAGTTGCTTGTCCAGGGGTGTTTGAACTATGGCTGCTGATCTTTCTCTCTAATAGAATCCAAACCCAAAGAAGTCAAACAGGGCTTTTCATCTTTATGAAAAAAGCACGGTCGATGTGTTTCTGTTTTAGGAATGTGTCTTGTTTTGTTGAATAACTTCAATTCACAGTACGGGGTTAAACACTTTGTAGTGCACTTACTGAACACGATTTTTGTCACTAATAAAATAAGATAACTAACTAATCCAAGACTGTATTGAATACTAATGATCTTAATGTCATGCTGCATACATTTTTTTGTTCTGGTAGAATGCCAGAAAATGATGCCAACACATTGACAAGAAAACTGTCCAAGTTTGGATCAATAGGATCAAAACACCGTTACAGGTGAGTAAACCATTGACCCACTCTAATACATTTATCATTATCATGCACCCAAATTTGACATGCCGAAATGTTTCGAGTATGGTGATGATGAAAATTGGGCGTTTGGAGACGCACGCTAAAAACCCAGTTTCATGAATAATGGAGTCTGTTGTAGACGGGAAGCTAAAGGAGGCTCTCATCACCACAGACACCAGGGAGAAGTGGAATGACTGAATAATTCAGGAATCCCACTCCTTCTCTCCTTTGTCCTTTGTGATCCTACCGCCTTTTCACCGGGCTCTGGTGCTCCGCCACAGACGCTAGTCTAGTCACCGGATACTGGGTTATCATAAACAGAAGATTGGATTTTCATCTCAATCGTCGACGTACAAACCAGTACTCACTGGTTTCGAGGAGGCTTCTTTCAGACTAACAAGATGGGACTGGGCTAACGTCCTCCAGTAGAGTGAATGCTAATGTCCTTCAGTCTTTCGAAAGTGTCGTGCTAGCACAGCTTCTTAGCATCTGAAAGGTCAAGCGCAGATCACATCTCTCCCTCTCTCTCTCCCCCTCTCTCCCTCTGTGTTTCGGTCTCTCTCGCTCCTCCCTCCCCTCCCTCTCCTCAGTGGAAAGACGGCCATGCAGATGGGGAGGGATGCGTCCATCACCCTTCCCCGGCCAGACCTGCAGGTGGTCAGGACCCGCAGTAAGACCTACCCCAAGAGACCGGCACAGTCCACAGGTCAGAGCTGAACCAATCGCAGGCCTGCCATCTACATACACCACTTAGAACACGGAAGCGTTTCATGAAATGACATCACATTCACGTTTATTGTATTTACAGCGTATGAGTTATTTGGGATATAGAGTGAATTCTTGAGACTTTGGTGTATATATCACCTCTTGCCAAACTCCAACCCCAGCTTACCTTCACCTTATACCTAGCTGTGAAATAACTGGAAGTTACAGGCATGAAGCCAAGGAGTACATTTGGAATTCAATCCCTCCCAACCAAACCGCTTTTAATTTCAATATTAGATTCACTTGAGCAACTCTCAACGCCTATAATTGCATAACCAGCTTTACAGGCAGGTGTTGTAAGTGCGGTGAGGGTGTCATTACTGACAATGGTGTTAGGGCTTAGTGTTTTCCTTGAGTCTCATTGCCACTGCAGGCTTTTAAACTAAAAGAAAATGCTGCTTGTGATATGCCTGAGTGCTAAAAATGCTACTTTTACTCAAGAAACAATCACACGTCCAGACACACACCGGCATGACGAAGAGAGAATGGTAGAGAGCGTAAAAAGGAGAAAATCAAGAACAGAGAAGAACTAAAGACACTTAAGAAAGAACTTATATATTGGGACGACCGGAAAGACACAGGTTGTGTCAAATCCTGTATCCAACCCTGAGCTGTTTAACAGCGTGGTATTCAGTCTTGGAGACCGTCTGTTCCTCCTTTAGGTTTAAACAACGGCACCCAGTCCAACGCCAAGACGGAAAACCCCGAAAAAGAAGCGATGCCGAAGATTACAGCTCCTTCTCCTGTGAAGAGGTACGGCCACACACACGACACACGGTAACAGACGACATTCGAAAGACAATGCAGGGAAACGACCGAAATCCTCGCCCCACCGCCATCTTATGAGCACGACTGTTCCCCCTCCCAGTTCCAAAGCGACCAAGGCGGAGAACAGCCCGGAGCACCAACAGGGGAAGCCCAGTGCACCATGGGAAGAGAACGCGCCGCAGAGGTACAGTGTGTCGTAATGACCGGTCTTGTCTCTGTCATGGACTAGTACTACCTCGCATGCCTGATGCAGTGTCCTTTGATACCAGGGTGTTTTATTCATGTGCGGGCTGTTGAGCGGGATTGAACACGAATCCGCTACGTGCGCGTGTGTTCTACACACACGCGCACAAAGCTGGCCATGCGGAAACTTGTGGCGTGTGTAACATGTACAGTGTATGTGGAGGACGGTTGAGAGAAAGGGATTTTTCTGGTTTAAGCTGATTTCTTTTGACCTCAATCATTAACGAAAGAGAAAGCGAATCCAAGCCCCTCATTAGCGAGGCTAAATGTGGCCACCGCCACAGCACATCCCAGACTCGGTGATGAGAGCGGGGAGAGACTCCAGCGATGGCTCCTTTCCAAGCCACTGTGTCACCAGTTCACTGTGTTTACTCACAAACAGCCTCGCACACAAATGGAGTTCAACTGCCCGGAAGAATGTATATATCTGTGTGAATGGCATTGAACCCAAGTTCTGTGTGATCGTAACGTGACCAGATCCCATTTGGCGTTTCCTCTTTGCATTGTCGACGTCATCTGCATACAAATGTTGCTCTCGTCTAGGTGCGTGTTTGTTTGTGTGCATGACTAGTGACGTGTGTTATCATGCCTGTGGGGGCCTAGAACCGCTACGCTAAGTCCTCGTGCTCTTGGCTTCTTTCTGTGTCATCTATAAGGCCACCCTCACGGGATGAGGACAGTGGCTGTCGAGAGAATATGGATGCTGAATATTGTTGTTCCGGAAGAATCCTCGTCTCCCCATCTCCTCGCGCTCACACCTCTTTCTTCCCCCACCCCCCACCCCACAGTGGACTTTTCAACACGGCGAACGAGCGGACCAAGTCGCCCAAATTCCCCACAGCCCGCGGGCGCACCCCTTCGGGCGGGAGCGAGAACGAGACGTCCCAGTCGGCACGTCGCAGGTGGGTGGCCTGTCGCCTCCGCCTCCCCCCCGTCCAGTCCTGTCAGGGACACGGAGCGCCGAGGTGTATGTCAGGTGGAGACTAGTGCAGAACCGAGAGGAGACCGCATAGAAGGAAGAAATTACAAATGAAAATGTTGCCTTCTAGTGCTCGTTACTGGAACTGACTCCATTCAGTGCTATGGTGGCTTGTTTCAGGTTTGTTGCACAGATGTAGCACGAGTTTTCTTGCTTTGAGGTTGCTGTGGAGAGTGTGTGAGACAGACTGGGGCTTGCTGGTGTGTGGAAGGAATCGTTGCGCAACACACTCTCACGAGCAGAAAAGGCTTGGAGTCTCCTACTCTCAAACTAGAGCTAGTCATGTAGATTTGGAGTGTTTGACCCCAGCTATCTTCTGATTTGACCCCTCAGGAAGGGACAGGCCAACGAGGAGCCACAGACCAAACAACATCGACGACGGTAACTATGCAACGCCACCCATTGTTGTCTCCCCCACCTCCCCAATATGTGTGACTTCTACAGCACGGAGGATGAGTTTTAAAGCAGTGCCCAACGAACAGTGTAACATTACTTGCTCACTTGTGCCCTTTGGCGGTTCATTTGTCATTTGTGACAAGTTTATGACAAAAGGAATCACTGACTGCGTACGGTTGGGTTCCTGCTCTCTCACACACACACACTCTTTCTCGCTCCTCTTTCTTATTTTCTCTCTTTCTTTCTTGACTTCTCGTCTCTCTCTCTTCCCCATTCCTCCCACTCCTCCTTTCTCTCTCTTTCTCTTTCACAAACTCATAAACTTTGAACTCCCTTTTTTTGCGCCTTAGGTCACGCTCCCGTGGCAACACGAGCAGTGGAAGTGAATCCGAGAATTCCACCCGGGAGCATCGTAAAAAGAGGAACCGGTGGGTGGTGATGATAACTTTACAGGAGCCTTAGAAAGTACAGTAATGGCAGGCAGGGATAATCCACATTTAGGAAAGTAGTCCACTGTAAAAAGTGACTTACCACCACCACACAGTGGACTACTTTCCTAAATGTGGATTATCCCTGCCTGCCATTACTGTACTTTCTAAGGCCCATACACTTACAATACATGTAATCCCCCTCAGAATATACTATGCATTAGGATTAGGAGTGTCAGTGCGAATGGTAGCATGTCCTTTGATTTTGTCATTTATAACATCTTATTGTATTATTATATAGTATTAGTATTGTTTTCTTGAGTCCTGGTTCATGGTATGCGGTACACGGTCAACCGTGTCTGTAGGGACTCTGCATGCTTTATGATGACGTGCCTGTGTAGGTCTCGTCAGGAGAATGAGATGGTGGACTCGGGTCCGCAGTGGGAGGCGGTCCTCCTCCGTCAGAAGGAGCGGGCCCAGAATGACCCCGCCCACCGCCGCTCGCGACACCGCTCACGATCGTAAGACCCCCCCCTGCGTCATCTCTTCAGCGCGAAAAAAACTAATCCTAATCCCATGCGCTCAGACTCAGATTATTTCTGAACAGAGAAAAACCCAAATAAACCAATCAATGGTGAATATTCACACAGTGCTTCTGGGTTGCTTTCCCAGGCGGAGTCCAGATGTCCAGGCTAAAGAACAGCTGTGGAAACACATCCAGTAAGATGACATCCACCATGACTGTGCGAAGAGATCTAGCACAGAGCTAGTTGCACGAAACAGGCCCCACGGCCAGCACTTGTAACACAGTCTATATGTCTACAGGAAGGAGCTGGTTGATCCATCTGGCTTATCCGAAGAACAGCGGAAGGAGATACCCTATAAGAAAGTAGAGTAAGTGGCCATGGTCCTGGCATGCATCTTCCATGTGTGACTCATGTTTGTCATCCCCGCCCAACTCAATTCGATTGTATTAATAGGAGCACGGTTTGTATTATTTACATTTAGTCATTTAGCAGACACTCTTATCCAGAGCTCTTATTATAAATCGGTTATTGATCATCATATCAGGTCTCTCCACTTCCTACTCCGTGGCTTCCTTCCCGTCTTTATCTTGTCCTTATCTTCGCACCCAAACAAAGGTGTGCATGGAAGAACAAATCCACTTTCAGATCCACCCTCTGTGGGGTTGTGCGCCTTCCCAGCCTCTGAGACGGATCCTCGAACTCGCCGTTCTATTGACATTCCCGCATGCGACGCCGATTTCAAACTGCTCTCTCCCTGGTCACTCAGAACCCAAGGGGATCCCATCAAAATCCGCCACTCTCACTCACCGCGGAGCTTCCGCCAGTACCGGCGCTCCCAGTGTTCCGACGGGGAGAGATCGGTTCTCTCAGAGGTCAAGTAAGTCAAAGTGCTGATCTGGCATCACATCTGACAGTGATAGGAGCCTCATCAATGTCTGTTGTTCAGCAACAAAGGATTGGAAATGTGTTGGAGTTAGTTGGTTGTTGTTCAGTAATTCCTTCCCTGTTACTCTACTGCCAAGCTCTCGAACAGACCTGGTCCCTCCTTTAGCCGTCACTCATAACGCTGGTGTTCCCGGATCAAGCTCCACCCCTTCCCAGGTCAGTCTCGTCAACATCTCTCCCTCCCACCCCGTCAACATACAGATACTTTGTGCGACACACCCACAGATTACCCTACGCCACGCTACAACCTTTATTACACATAGCCACACAGTAAAAATACAATCCAATCACATTCAAGTAAGCCGCCGCATTCTTGGCCGTCTCCTAGAAGAAGCACGGCTCCAAAGACAAGCTGTCCGAGATCAGCGAGGTGGAGGTGAAGAGCGGCGTCAAGGTCGTGAAGACGAGCCAAGCTCCCAGGACCAAGACCGAGACGTGACCACTGGACGGACCTCACTGAGGAGCGGCCATCTCTCACCTCCCAACGTGTCAAACATAAACCCCTGGATGTTTTTGGAGGGAAAGAACTGAAGGTGAAACGCTATGGGACGTCTAGCGTATACTGGCTAACCCTGTGCCCCCCCCCTCTGTGAACTGCTGTGCCCCTGTGTGTTTGTATAATATGGTAGTGCATAGACAACCTTGAAGAGGAAGACCTGGACACTGGATGTCTTGTCATTCTAGCGACAAAGTGTCTTCACAACAGGATGGCGTTGGAATGCAGGCTCTGCCGGGTGGAGATGTAGCGTAATGTGTACAGGGGCAAACGTAAAGTTAGCCTAAAGTTGTTTACAATCGTTTTTTTTCCAGTCACCTGTTCACGCACCTCATGCATCGAGAGTCACCGTGTCTCCAAGATAAAAGTCTTCTGTTGTTTTCCATCACGCTGATTCTCACATGAAGGATAACGGTCCGTTTAGCAAACACTGCACAGTGAGGACCAAGTGTCATGTCTCACATCAGGGTTCCCACGGTCTTGGAAAATGTGGAAAAGCGAGGGGAATTTTAAAGGGGCGACGACCAGGCTTGGGGAAAAAGTCGCAAATGTCACTCTCAAATCTGTGGACATTTCTAAAACCATACTTCCTTTTCACGCGTAGGCCAATTATCTGTGGTAACGTGGAAACCCTGTCCTATGCACCCACCCCTCCCAAGTTGAGTTGGCCCGTCTTGTCATTCAGTATTAAAGCTAAGGATTTTGGCTGAAGCTCATCTCTGAGTGGACACTGGGTTCATTAGTTGTTGTCAGGTGTTTACTGTACATGTAATCTCTCTACTGTAGGAAATGTTGCTGCTGGAACACAACTTTTTTTTTGCACATAAACACTGTAATGGTCTCTCTGTCTTTTTCTGCAGTTTAAGAATAAATTATAGATACTCTAGCTAACACTGTATGGTAAATAAACTGGAATTTCAATTCTTGTCAATAAATGCATTCAATATGTCTTAAATGTTCAAGTGGGATTGGATACTGTTTTTTTATTATTCTGCACTTCATGGATGTATGCACCTACTAAACCACCAGAGGGCAACCAAATACTATTTTTGTCTACACTCTACAAATTACCAACAGTTATGTGACTGGCATTTCAAAAAAATTAGAAAAATAAGTATCTCAAAAAGACATTTTCTTTTGATTATTAAATCTGCCCAGTAAGGGCGGAGTATTGAAATGCCTGTGCATACGTGTGAGACATTTGAGTGAAACCACATGTATCCACAACTGAAGTTACACAGAGCAATGGTTTTATATTTCAGTTCACTGTTTGTGTTAAAGGAAGGTTATTGATCATATGCTGGTGTGTTGCCGAGTCATGTACAGCTGGTATTGAGTCAAGAAAAACGGAACTGAAGGATCCTTGAGATCTTCGAGTTCATCTCTCCACAGAATCTCTGACGTCATAACAGCTGGCAACATCTATGCCTTCTATTACTTTTCTAAATGTTTGTCGCTGAGCAAAACAAATGGAAGTTGGTGATACCATGCAGAGAGCAATAAGCATTATATTTATCATCGATATCAGTTTCCTGATATCAATCAAACCCCAAAATGAATACAGTCGATCATATGATGGGATGAATGCCAACATCAATAGTGATACTTCCATGTTGGGGCTAGACAAATAATTGTGGGAAATTAAACGAGTAAAAGATTTGTTAAGAGGATGCTGTTGGGCTTCAGGTCATGTCTCGAGTCCAGCTGCACAGTCAGACTCGACCAGATGTACGAGTGGGCATAAGAGCTGGGTTCCCACCACACATCTGCACTGGAGCGAGTCTAGATGTTAACATGTTATGGCAGCATACAAGCACCCCGTGCCAAATGCACTCAGTCACCTCCCTCACAGAGGGATAGAAAAAGAACCTCGAAGTGGATTAATAAACAGTGAAACACGGTGAACAGTGAAAATTGGACATTTCTCATGACTGGGGACGGGTAAAGAATAGTTTTCCGCGAATAAGGTTCACAGACCACTTTAGGGCTGAGTTGCATACTTGCATATTTCTTCTTTTTTTTTTTACACAACAGCAAAATGCATTCTCATGCTGTCGTCATGCCAATGTTGGGGATAGGCCATCCTTGCAATGACACAATATCTGGGTCTGCAGATCCCCAAACATCCTGTTTTCTCTGAAAACAACAGCCAGAAGCACTTTGTTTCATGTAAACAGGATGACATCCTTCTCCTTCCTCCCTGCCTGGTTATGGCAAAGGAGGATGCATGTCCTGCAACAACGATTCAACAACACTATTGGATTAGAGAACGCAGCTCCTTACCGTTCCCATAGTAGACTGACCCGGAAATTCAGTGGCGTGTTGTGACCATATAGGATATGACTTGTACTGGGCTGAGACAACAGCATCCGCATGCATATGTCTGAGGTGTATTAAGAGTATGGTTCTGCCAAACACACTCCAGGCAGAACCTCTGAAGCCTTCCGTGTCAGATGTCCTGAATGAGGTGCACTCGCGATTCCACAACATTTACTGTATGTGTGTAAGAAACGATCGCGTTTGTCGACCAAAACATTTGAATCATTGTAAAGACACATCAAGGGCCACTTTGCCGGGTCAATGACAATGACCTTCCAACTCTGTGTTCTCTTAAGAAAAGGCTCTCTTAATTAAAGGCAAAATCAGCTCTTGCCAGTCTGCAAGAGTCAGTTACAGGACATTTCAGCAGGCTGCTCTCCAGGTATTTCCTGATCCTGTCTGCTTAGTCTAAAATAACGGTAAGTGATCGAGATCATGTGTTGCCCGTGGACACTCGCGCAATTTACCAAGGCCCATTAAAGACCGAACCAGAGACTCCATAATTCCGTTAGAAGGAGAAAGGTCGTGTATCACGGATAAGATACGTCGAGTTAGGAAACTAATGTCCTTTTCTCCTGTGTGTGTGTGTGTGTGTGTGTGTGTGTGTGTGTGTGTGTGTGTGTGTGTGTGTGTGTGTGTGTGTGTGTGTGTGTGCGTACAGTGTGTGCAGTGCTCGGTTGCGCAAGAGCGCAGCACGTTACCAACTGACAAAACAAAAAGATCTTGATAAGCAGTTGCTCAATAAAGCACCGTCATTTACAATTTTTTTCAACATATACATTTAAATGATCATTCTAGCCTCAGACTATTATTGCCATCTCAATCATCCAGATGCCCAAACATCCAGTAGTTGGGTGTTTCACAGTTGCAACATTTGTATTGCTCGAGCATATTAGTGTGTATAATTTTCTTCTCTTTTGCAACAATCAAGAGGTGACAAAAATATTCTACGAGAACAAACACAAACAGGGAAGAACAGACCATCTGACTGGAGGAAGTGAGCCTCACTTCAGGAAGTGGGCCTCACTGAAGGAAGTGGGCCTCCGTCCATTGCCGGAACCCCAGCTGCCCTGACGGAGGCATAAGAGCCACTGCTCGCCTGCTGGGTGTCGGTCCTAATCGACCCATAGCATTTACATTACATTTACATTTAGTCATTTAGCAGACGCTCTTATCCAGAGCGACTTACAGTAAGTACAGGGACATTCCCCCGAGGCAAGTAGGGTGAAGTGCCTTGCCCAAGGACACAACGTCAGTTGGCATGACCAGGAATCGAACTGGCAACCTTCGGATTACTAGCCCGCTTCCCTTACCGCTCAGCCACCTGAACCAGTCGAACATGTATCGTGAACTCTTTCATATACATGTACTCTTTTCATCCGAAGAAGCCCGGACGACAAGCCTGTCTAAAGAGGCGTCTCCTGTTGTCCATACTCCAGTGCTACAACTCCCTCTTTTTCTGATCTCACTCTGATTAAAGACCACTGACTTTTTTGGGGTGCAACTTGTGGTTGTCTTGCATGCTGCCCCCTCAACTGGCATCTCACCCCGTGTCGTACCACTTTGCTTAGTCTTCCTTGGACCCTCATTGTGTGTGTGTAGCCCAGGGGCGGTTTTAGGCACAGGCGGACCGGGCAGCCGCCCGGGGCGGCATTTTTTCATGTCACGTGGGGGGCGCACGAGCATAAAATAAATAAAAATCTCTGCGCTGCAAAGCGGTTTTCTCTTTTCTATCATTTCACTGTGTGGGGAATTGGCAAATTGGCGCCCCCTTCAGGCAGCTGCAGGCACCCCTGCTTGCTGAGAAGGTGCCGTGCACAGAAGCTGTGTGAAAATAGGGGAGAGGGACAGACAGCTCATCTGACTGGGTCTCCCAAATGGAACGTACAATTCATAATATTATAAAAATAGGCCTAAAGTTCCTGCACATTTTTTTTTTTTTTATTGTGTGAAATGGCGAATAAAAAAATGGGTATAGGCTAACTCTTACGTTTGTTAGCCTTTTTGCTATGATGCTTGCTATGCAACAACAATATTTCGGTTTTAAGTCAACAAACACGAGATAACATTTCACCATAATAGTGTGCTTTGCAACAAAACTGTAACAAGTTCAGTTATTATTTATTTTCATTATTTAGGTTAGGCCCTGTAATTAGCCAACGGAATTTTCAAATCTGTAGGTAGTTTCAAAGATGAACATTTGCTATTTGCTACAACTATATTTCGTGACAAAGTATAGTTTAACGTCATAACTAAAAGTGTTCCTCCCTAAAAGTTATATTAATATAGCATGTAATAACAGACATTTAGCGTGTAAGGGCATTTCTATGTAACCCTCCTATTATGTTTGGTATCAATTTGACCCCAGGCTGTTTTAGCTGTATAGAACATAATCGGTCTTACCACACCAGCCTTTTGATTTCAATGGGGGGGGGGGGGGGGCGCGAAGGGCGTCTCGCCCTGGGTGTAATTCAATGTAGAACCGCCACTGGTGTAGCCTACCGCAATGCACATTGCGGCCCTTTCGCCGCCCATATGGCTACATGATTTAGGGGTTGGAACGCAGGCGTCAAACAGCCTTCCGTAATTGAGGAGAGGTGTTCAAACAACGCTGTATAATTACCGATTTATTATCGCTTCATTGTGTGCTTTTTAGGCTCGCTTTGTTCAACTTCACGTTCATCCCGATTGTGAGGAATCCATGCTGTTGAGGGTGGCGTGAAAATGAGTTGAGGGCGCGCCAAGAGCGGAGGGAGGGAGGAGGGTCGGAGAGAGGGAGAAAAAGAGAGGGGCGTTTTGGAGCTGGAGAAGTTGAGGTGATGGGTCCGAAAACAAAGACCGAGGCAGAGAAGGATGGACCTCTCTCGCTGACTCAGCGGAGTCCGTCCAGAACCTGTCTCACAGATGTGAGGAAATAAGACACCCTAGCAAACCCCAATTGTACGCCTGGAAGCAAACACACATACGCAAACACATTTTAGTCCCGTCGAGCACACCATTTTCGACAAGACGCTAGGACACATTGGCAGAGACGACGACAGGTTCTCAAAATAATTTTGTAAAGTGTGTGGCCACCAAGGCAGCCTGAAAGGGCTATCCTTTGCCAAACATTAGCTTTCCCTTGACTACATTTTCCATGTGACGTTCCAAGTTTTTTTTTGGATTCACACTTGTTAAGAGGACCATTAGAATTCCTCAGGAATGTTTATGAGATGTTTTATACTGTACTAGCTTCACAGATGATAAAGCTCTTGTGAATCAAGTCACCATTATGATGGTAGATAAACCAGTAAATGTGGCTAAGCTACACATTGGTATCTATGTCCATGTCCATATGTGTTTACTCTTGCTATGTCCCTGTCATATAGTAATATATAATAACCACCTAAGTGTATTCTTCCTATCGATGTGCATTAATTACATTGAACTCAGCATGCCTTTCATCTAAAAATCCTCTTAAAATAAGACTACAATTTTAACGCTCTCTTTTCAAACTTGGCTTGCAGCTGTCTTTACGTAAGTATCTTTGCAACCACAAACCGATTGAGATTGACTGACAATGCACCATTTTTTTACAGCTCATTCATGCAAGGGAGACTGGAAACAATTCAAAGAGCTTGCGTGTTTATTGAGTTACTGCTAAAAGTGCCAAAAAAGTACATGGGATACTATAAGTGCTTCATTATTAATGTCGAAAAGCGAGCTTCATGGTTTTTCACCTAACCATACACACTGGTAAATACAGAATACATCAACACACTACAACAGATCTGGCCTAAGCTATTCATTTGTTCTATATACATAACATACCAAGTCAATGGGATGAAAAACAGAAGGAAATTGAATTATTTATAAAATCAACAATAGAGCATGCAATTAGTTAGACTAGATCAAACTGATACAGTAATACCCCAATATTGAGGGGTGACATGGAAGACTAACTAACGTGGGCTTTCAAGTTGGTTATATTAGAATCTGAACAATTATGAATTAACAGGAAGCAAGGACAAAACTGGAAATACTGACATCTCTTCAATGTTTGAAAACCACTAGAGCCAAAGAAAATATGAAATAAGAAGCTTTTTGGTTTAGTTTGTGTTTTGTAACAAAGAAAGCGTCTCAATTAATTTACAAAATCATTCAGAAAAGACATCAATGAAAAAGATTGTTCTTCCGTGTGTCATGTGATGCTACATGTTTGCCTTGTTTGGAAAATGCTTCTTTTTTATTTATTTTTTCAAACAAGATTATACTTGTCAGTCTCGCATCAATTTCTCTTTCATGACTATACTATAACGAGCTGGTGAAAGACCCCATATCACCAAGGCTGGGACTTCGATGGCCTCCGGGCTGTCTGGCCAGTTCACAAGAACACTTCTTGGCTGAAATTATTCCAAGCAACTTGAAGCAAACTCTGCAAATGACAGTGCTGTGGAGTCTTAACGACATCCTTTGATCATGCCATTGCTTTGTCATTAGTGTGCATTACTTTGCATATATATACTGTCTATTGAGAAAGGGAATGCACTCTTGGTTTGAGATTGTCTATCAAATGCACAAACTCAAAAGCAAACGGCATTTTCTAAAAGTGACATGTGCTGGGTGCTATATCTTCCCTTTCTACACGACGAGTTAAAGGGAAACTAGTGTTCAAAGATTGCAGTTTTGTGATTGCTCCCCTCAACATGACGTATTCGGATAATCACGTCACGTGATCCTTTCCTTTATTTCAAATATCCACCATGATCGTTTGTTTTTTTCTCCCTCTCCTCTTCAATTTACCTTTCTACAAATCCAATGAGAAAGCCGCACAGAAAACCACAAAAAAAAAAGTCAATCCAGGCCAAGTTACAACAACCAGACGACAACATAACCCACACCTTCTTAGAATGTGAAAATATAGAATAAAAACCCATCTCAGCTACCTTACCAAGGAGGAGATTAAAGTCCAAAATAGCACCATTCATCAGTGTCTCAAATCCGTGGCAGCATCTCGATCACTTACCACAAGGAAACAATGCATTTCTACAGCTACTTCTATACATCACAGCGTACATGTACTACATATGGTTGTAATTACGGGCAACGCAAACGCTTGACCCTAACAAAGCATAGCTACTCGGGGGGAGGAAATAAATTGGTAAAAGAGACAAGCACATGAAAATAAAGCATAAACTACCAAGCATTTAGTTTCTAAAGGGAGAAAACAGGGACTCTGAGCCTCAGTAAATACTGTAGTGTGAAATATACGTAGACCATGTCACTGATGACGGCGGCCTAAATAAATGAATATTTCGAGAGGTTGAGTACCTCTGGAAAAACAAAATACGACTTGACGGGGCGTCAGGAATACTGGACTGGATTTTTTTTCTGCACGATTGCACCTGCGAGTAAACCACTCGAGACCGTAACGCGAGAACGGCACTGTTCCGTACGAGGCTGCACAGCCAGAACTAGGAGTTAACGTACAGTAAAGAGAGAGCGAGAAGGATGGTTGAGTTGTTAGAGTGTGTTTTGTGGAGAAGTGGAAGACATGCTGCTGCAAGTTGCTTAGCCCCCCCCTCCCGAGGCAACATCTGCGGAGGTCGTCAGCACAGAGCGGCGGGTCCGTCTCTGCAGAGCGGCGGGTCCGTCTCTGCATAGCGGTGAGTCCGTGTCTGCAGAGCGGTGGGTCCGTCTCTACAGAGCGGTGGGTCCATCTCTACAGAGTTGCTGTGTGTCACATCTGGCTTTTCCTCCCCTCCCCCGGATAACAAACATATCAACAAGGCTTAGAGTCCCATATGTATTCTAATGATCATCACACAGACAGGAACACCAGTCATGATCTGATCTAACCCTAATCCTCCCCCCCCCCTCCCCCCCAAAAAAACACCAAACAAAAGGATATACTCGATTACAGAAATTAAAGTATGTCGACTTCATCTTTTCCATTTGATCTTTGCAGTGAGAGCGTGCGTCTCCCAGGCCAAAGTGAAGGAACTGGGAGTTCCACGACAGTTCCCATTTGATCTGGCTGCCTGAGTGATCCTGCAGTCGTCTCTGGCAATGCAAATGAGAACCCAGAAACTTGTTAGGCAAGAGTCAAACCTTGTGAAACACATATCCTTGCGCAATATTTGCACACCGAGTTACCATATCAACCATAAGATCTGAAATCCGACAGAAAACCATGTGATGTGTCCTATAGGACACAAGAATGACCTCATAGCTGGGTGGCTATGTGAATTTTTTTTAAATCTTGCCCGTGATTTAATAAATGTTCAGCATGCAGACATGATTGTAGCTTCCAAAAACATAATTAATAGTGCTGGAACTCTGATAACCATCTATGGAGTCGTGGAATATATAACTAAACGTTTTTTCTGTCTGTTTGCTCAGTATGAAGCTTCGGTTAAATCTCTGAGAAGAGTCTGTTACCTCAGGGACACCTCCATTGACTGTTGATTACAATCCAGCCGTTAAGCCCGTACCTGTGAGGGAGATGAAATAAATACAAAAAGGTCTCAGTTTTCACATTAAATGGGACTCAAGCTAAAGAGCATTGTTAAAGACGCTTAGTCATGGTGTGCTTAGCCCCCTCATTTATGCAAAACCTGAAAAACATTGAAAACTATTTGTGGAGCAAATAAAAGCATCTGACCGAGGAGACTATATCACAACGAGCACAAAATGTGCAGAAATAGAGCCTTATTTTACAGGGTATGTTATTCAAGTAAACACACATACATTCAGCATTACAGTAGAGTCCACCACCTGCTAAAAGCACTGTGTATTCCACATCCCTGACTGTAGATGGGACGGCCTCCAGCAACAGTCGAATGAGGTCACATTTTTCCTCACGTCAGACCGCCACACTGAGCGTGCCTGAACCCTCTGAACCCACAGACGGATCCTACGGCCCCGCCTCCACTGACTCTGTCCCGGCTGAACTCCACAGCACTGGATTGAGGAAGGCTGCAGCCTAGCTTAGTGGTCTCCAGCACTGCATTACTGCTGCTCAAGGTTCTGATAGGACCACTGCAGCACTGCAAGTGCCTCGGATTGGATGAAACAACTACAGCTGACTCCAATTGGTGCTGCTGGTTTAGTGAGATCATTCAGCTGCTTTGAGAACAGCTTATTATTTAATGTTATTAAAAGGTATTGCTTAATGTTATTAGCTTTGCTATTGACAATGAGGGATACAATTTTGACAGTCAACCATGGTGTGTCCGTTCAGAATGAGCAGTCCGTGTTCTTTCTATGCATCTGCATTGAGGTTATGTGAGGCAATGTTGAGGTTATCTGAGGACCAACGAACCAACGACTGTACACTATGCAGCATACACGACAGAATAAAACGAATGTATTTTAATACAAAACTCTGATCTATGCCAATATAGAATCTAGGACATTTTTATCACATGCAGTACAACTGGTCTTTGCTAGGCTGTGTCAAATCTCACCATGATCCTCAGCAAACGGAGCTTTTTTTTTTTTTTACTGCGGTGTCTCGTCGTCGGAGCAGTTTGGAACCGCTGCAAAAAGAAGGACTCCAATGTTTATTAGTCAGACAATGGACGTGGTGTACAGTAAATTATCATTTGGCTAACGTTTGCTAAATTAAATTGATGCACCGGTGCTTTTCTGATGCATTTACTGCAGACAAAGCACGATTCGCCTGACTCCCTGGATCTAAATATAGATCCGTGCTGTCTGTCCGCAAACCCGAACTGGTGCAAGTTAATGGTTGGGGTTCAGCCACATTTGCCATCAAGCATTTCGTTTTACCGTCTCTAGTATTTCACATGCTGCCAAGTCTCAGTCCCTGTCTGACACAAAGCAGGAAGATTAGCTGGTACATTCATTCAACGACTTAAAAAGGGTGGACTTAACTGCTAGCCTTGCGGTCCTAGCTATCGCGACTAGCAAGCTCCTTAGCCAAGTATGCAGGCTGACAAGCAAAATAGCTTTGTTGGATGGTTTGCAATTACACGTGTCCAACGTTAACCATAAAGCTAGCTAAACTGCAATTATCCATGCTGAGTATGAGGTCACAATAATAAAGCGTCTGCTAAATGAATAAATGTAATAGCTGCTAGTGCTAGGGATGTGAACAAACATTAGCATAGCTAACTGCTAGCTTGCTACGCTTGATTAACAAACAAGCAAACTGTATGCAATGAATGGAAACAGCTGACTTGTTTAGGTCATTGTGGCTTGCTAAATAGCGAACTAGCCACCTCACTAGTCAGCCATTACATTAGCTACTTACAGATCGTCCCGTTCCACTAGTCTCTATTGCTGGTGAACTCGCCAGCTAGCAGAGCGCTCGCTGAAGTTAAAAAATTACTGCAATGAAGTCGTGCTGAGCAACAGCATTTAGGATGACTTAAAATAAAAGCAGCCTTGTGTCTCTCCAAGGCTGTGTTTAACAGACTGTTACACTCTCTGCGACTTGGTAAAGAGCTAGAATCTTAACAATGAGCTAATACGAAAGGTTTTTTGGACCGGGGCCAAGCCCCCCATTAGAACTGCAGTAGCTACAGCCAGACAACTGACTCTGTGCAGTCCGCAGTAACTCAAGGTCCTCCTGTCTGGGTTGATAGAACCGTGTCCACCAATCCGATTTTAGGCGGGGGGAGCTAGCCCTCTGGGTATTGGCTACGTGCGATTAGTATTCCCGTTCCATGCTTGCGTTGAATACCGGCGATGTAGGAGTAATTGGTCCTTGGTGACATCTAGTGGTTTTACATTAGAATGGCATATGGTCCAAATAAAATAAACCTTACCTCAATAAAACTATCAGATGAAAATTTGGAAAATAGATTTTCAGATTACATAGGAACCTACATTGCATTTATTCGTTATTATTTAGTGGCCCCTTCATTTTAAGATGGGACCCCGCAAAAATAGAATTCTGGCTAGCCCCTGCAACACATTCACTCAGGTTCACTCTGACTTCAACTATGTTGTTCTTTGACATAGGCCTAACCTTGGTCAAGGCTGCATTCAGCATCCAGAACGGTGACAGTAAAAATGTCCCAAGGGGGTACATGAGTATGACATTCAGGTCTATACGGTATGGAGAACAAATGAAACAAATGATTCATAAAGGTGTCTGAGATGAGTGAGTGATTGTACCTGCAGAATAGAAGAGTGGCAGGATAAAAATTCAGACAAAGTCAAATAAATCACACCAAAACATATGAGAGCCTGTATATTTACTGAATTTTTCTGCAAAATACAAATACCAGATTTCCAATACAGGAAAATACATTTGATTTCTTATAGCTGCGACAGAGGTGAACTTCCAGTGAGAAACATTTTGTCTTCAAGTGGCGACAAAGGCCAGCTTATGCCGCTTGGAGCCTCTTAATTTCAAAACATTTACTTCAAATTTCCCAGTCACCAGCAAAAATAAAAGCCCAAACCCTTGATGGTTGGTGTTTTCATGTTAAATAGGGAAAACAAATAATACAGGGGCCACTCAAACCTTATTGTTCATGCACCTTTATCGTTAGAGGGGCAAAGTTATACTATTCTCATGAACACAGAGTTTGGAACTGATCAGAAAGTTTGTATTATGGGTAAATTTGAAGTACAGGTAGATTGCAGACTTTACAGCACAGACACATTCTAATAAGGGAGAATACAATACAAGGAAAGAGAGTTGCTCTGACCAGTGGGTGAGCAGGATCAACATGCCATGGTTAGTCTATAACCCATTTGCTCCAGGTTCCCAACTCAATACTTGAACTACCCAGAATAGTGGCCTCAAACCAGGGTCCCAGAACCCCATAGGGAGGTGTCTGCTCATGTCCAGCCCTCCTGATTCACCTCATCACGGTCATCTGGACCATGTTCAGATGATTCCTGTGCTTGGTCAGAACCTACAAACGGGTTGCTCTGCAGGACTATGGTGTGAGAAACGAACCCCTGTTCATTTGAGAGAGGATGGGGAAGTCAAGTAGAATGAGACATTTTCGGGGCTCTGCCCTTTTGCACATACATTATCATGGTATTGCAGCCTGGCAAAGAACAAAGGTGACTTTCAAAGTCAAAAGTGATGCTTTTGGGGTTAACTTTTTGTCTTTGCAAAACTTTCAAATGACATCAACCACAGTACAACTGTAGTAAGGAGATAGGCAGCCGTCCAGCCACTGCTCAGATAAACCAAAGTCTCAGAATAGAACAATTAAAAAGTACAAATCTCCATGAAAAACATTATAGCTTGTGATATAGTGCACACAACATCTGGACTGAAACACAACTCTAAGTAGTTGGGGAAATGTTCGAAGCAGGATTTAGCCCAGGGGGTGTGGCTGGGGGCTTGAGCTTCAAATATACAGCATCTCAACCAAAATATTCAAAATAGACAACACCCTGCCATATCTTACACCTTTGTAAAACTATTTTTACAGCCTCTGTATGCAGCTCATCATTCCTTATTTCCATGTGCCTACAGCAGGTCTGGCTAGCAGACGAGAACATGACAGACTAGAGCCTGGATCCAGTTTCTACCCGCTGCTATGGAGTGGAGCTTGACGTGAATCTCATGTTGTTCTAATGGGGTTTAAACAGCTTAAGGCACTGGTTCGTCATGGTATACTGATACAGTATGTGAAATGAACTTTGCGTGTTTATTATGTCAATGGAGAGGTACAGCAACCATGATTGTTGTGGTTATTTAAGACACATTCCCAGTGTCAAATTGTGTTCCATAGTGTCCATGCCATGTCATTGTTTTATACTGGGACATGGGGGGGGGAAATGCATATCTGATTTTAAGTCCTTTGTATTTGATCAAGTAAAAAGTTCATCTATGGCAGGTAAGTGCTATCTTGATCATTTGAGGCTAAATTAAAAAAGATGTGTATCCTAAACCGCCCTGTTATGTGAGACTACAGAGGAGAATAGTAACCACAGCAGCGGGACTGAACCCAGGACTAGCACCCCGACCAGAGGTCCTGCAGAAATACTGTAGAAATGCACCCTTAATGTGATCACTAATCTCACATGGGCCTGTTGACGAATTTATACAGATTTTTTTAAGGATACATTCAAAGTATTCAAACAGGGTTATAATCTTATTCCGTACAGATCGACTTGTAGAAATGTAGAAATGTACACTACCTGCTTGTGTACTGTAGAATGACTACTCTAAGCAAAGGTCTACTGCCTTTTGGCTAAACAAGGATATTTGATAGAAAAGAATGTGCACCAGCACTTACAGAACTTTTGCTATTCTGAAAAACAACTGTTTTAACATTATTAAATAGACTTAAAAGGGCTATAGGCATCCTTAATTTCAAATACATTCAAAATCCTTTTCAAATTAATATATATAATTAGGTAGGAATATACTCTTTTTTTACATTTCACTATAAAGAGACATCACGTCTTTGTGCAGCAAAGCATCCAATTTCCATCTGTTTATATGGCTCTGATTGCTCACACTGGCAAATCTATGAAACACACACACTGGCTCATTCTATTCTTTACAAAGCCAAACATGCTTTGCTTGAGTAAAACTGTTAATTTGGAAGAGTGGAGTTAAATGCAGCCCCCTTTTCACTCCGCTAACATGACATTGACCAAATTCATAGGCTTCTTTCCTTCAAGTGGAACATTCTATTTGTCCTGGGGTTCACTTTTCTGCTACCTGTGGCATATGCCTCTGTTCTTCTCCCTCACACTCTCACCATCTTTCTTTCTCTCTCTCTCCCTCTCTCTCTGGCTCTCTTTCTTTCTCTCTCTCTCTTTCTCTCTCTCTCTCTCTCTTTCTTTCTTTTCTTCTCTAACCGTCACTCTGCCAATCTCCCCTTTCTATATATTTATATTTACATAAATACGTTGAACCTGCAACACAGCATGGATTGTGGTGAGCATACATACAGCTGCAATTCAACCAGGACAGCAGACTGAAACACCTGGTTCTGTTAACAAGAACTATACAAGTACTATCTCAGTATTACATTAGTACTTCTCCTTGCTCTCATGTCCTATGTCACACTAGGCCTTAACTTTTTTTTTTTTTTTTACTCACCAGTAGCTTTGAGTACCAGACTTATTTCCTCACATCCTTGTTACTGTAGTTGACCTAGAGTTTGCACATGTACAAATGTGCTTACATATTTATTTACTTATATTCCCAAACACACACACGCACACAGTACAAGCAATACACGTCGTCCCCCCCCCCCCCCCCGCCCCGAACCCTTCCTCACTCGCCACCCACTGTGTATGGGAAAATCTCAACTGAGCCCCTGTCGTTCATGTAATGGGCTACATTTGGCCAGAGCTACTACAGTATACAGTATTAAAAACACGCTGTCATTTCACTTAACGCTACTTTTCCATCCCCTATCCAGCATATGTCGCTGTTATACCTATAGCACTCACTCAGCACAAGAATAATATAATCATAATAACACTATGCGGTAACACTATAGACAGACCCCTCCCCCCCCTGTGGCTTTCATGCCTTAGGGGTGGGATTGATCATGTAGCCCAGCCTTCTGATAGGCGCATGCGTTTGACCGACGGGCTGTGGCGCTCATCCTGATTGGACAGGGGTCGGAGCAGGAAGTTGTCGTTGCCACGGTGGTCCTCGCGGTCGTCGCTGCCGTCGTACGAGCTCCCGCAGCTGGACACGCTGTCGCCCGGGGAACGGCCGGCTTCCGCCTGGCCCCGGTTGTTTGGGTAGCCCATCGTGGACACGCCCCCGAGGCCCCCCCCCACCATTCCCATACCCCGGTCCCTGGGAGGGGAGGCGGGCTCGGATTTGATGTGGAGGTTCTGATGACCGGATGAGAGGTTGAGGTTGGAATTCTGGCACAGGTTCCTGGGCGAGGAGAAGAAGGGAGAGATAGTCAGAGACAGAGAAGGGAATGGACACAGGGAGGGAGGGAGGGAGACCACACACACAGAGAATGAGAGTCCTACTCACCCCATGTGTCCTAACGTGGAGTGTTGAAGGCCCTGCAGCTGTTGCTGCTGCCAGCCGGTGACTGACCCCAGGTGAAGAGAGCCAGAACCACCGAAGCCTGTCAGAGAGGACAGATCACTGCCCAGGGAGTACTCTACACACAGACGAGGAGGGGGGGGGGGGGTCAGAGGTCAGACATCGGGCCGCGGTTCACAAACGGCAAACTGAATGACGTCCATTCTTGTAGTTCCCTGCTGTACCCACCTGTGCCATAGGAGGTGGAGAGGGCAGAAGGGTACCCGCCCATTCCCTGCCCGGGCAGAGTGGGGGTTGCTATGGACACCACCGGAGAGGCCAAAGTCTGGGCGGTCTGGGAGTGATTTATTCTCTGATTCTAGAAGGAGGGCCATCAACAAAGCCGTTAAAACGAATCAGGATTCGGCCGGCATTACACGGTAACAAACGTCCATTAAGAACACGCAGCCGTGAAGACCCACCTACATCTCTCATGTCTACTACTCACCAGCATTAGGTCAAAATCCTCACACTGGTAGCATTGAGCAAGAGGGAACACATTTATGTTAGTCTAGGTGGAGATCTGCGTTAATGGCCTTAATGGATCTACACAGCAGTAAGAACACATCTATCCATGAGGAAGTTTACGGGGCGTCATGAACCACACGAGAAGGGACAGGAAGGAGTGACACGACGCGAGGGGGAGACTGGAGGGGAGGAGGAGAGAAGAGAGAGATGGGGGAAGAGGGGGTGGAACGCCAACGAGGGAGAGATCAAGAGAAAGGCTCGAGTGTGAGAAATGCAGACAGAGAGAGGGAGAGAAAGAGAAAGGAGAGAGATAATAGAATGAGAGGGAGAGAGAGAGAGAGAGAGAGAGAGAGAGAGAGAGAGAGAGAGAGAGAGAGAGAGAGAGAGAGAGAGAGAGAGAGAGAGAGAGAGAGAGAGAGAGAGAAGAGAGAGAGAAAGAAAGGACAGACAGACAGACAGACAGAAAGAGAGCACTCACGATGGTGGGCATGTTGTTATTCTTGTTGCTGGGGGGCATCAGGGTGCGCAGGTCCGGCTTGCGGTTCATGCTCAGGGACATGGGGGGTGGAGTCTTGGCCTGCATCCCTTTGGACATGCCCCCTGGAGACACCATCAGTCCTGGGGAGCCGCAGTGGTTACTATAGCTAACGGTACCTGGTCAACGAGGAGAAGAGATTCAAGGTCACGTTGATTTCTACGTGGGATCGACTTGGATGCAAAGATACTGTACTAATCTGCTGCACTCAACATGATGTATTAGACATAATCTTACCAGCACTGGAGACCACAGTGTTAGAAATCTCGGATCCCATCAAACCTGTTAAAAGAGAGAAGAGAGCATGAAAATTGTGTGTGAGCGGGGTGGGTGTGTGTGTGTGTGTACTTGTGTACGTGCGTACACACCTGCATTTCCTGCACTGGGGGGTCTGTGTGTGTGTGTGGGTCCAGGCGACATGCTGTTCCTCTGCAGGGAAGAGTGTGTGAGGGGGAGTAGGTTGTGGTTCCCCAAGGAGCCCCCCACCCCGGGGTGCGAGTAAAGCAGTCCGCTGGGGTTATTGGCTTGGATGGACAATCCCATGTCGTAGTTAGAGGGGGGGAGGGCCTGTTTGGACAAACAAAACGGATACAATGGCAATTAGCACCGTGAGAGAGCTGTGGCGGGGGGTCATCCGGTTCAGAACGCAAAGATGGCCGCCGGCGTGGACTTACACACAGTCTCTGTCGGCTGATGATGAGGTCGATGTCTTCGTTGATCTTGCGGTATTTGTCCTCCGACTCGGGGCTCTGGCCGGCAGAGTCGTCCGCCTCGATGTCGGGGCTGTCGCAGCCGTTTAGGCCCTTCTTCCTGAGGGTCTGACAGAGAGGGGAGACAGACAGAGCCCAAGTTTACCACAGAGCGCAGATGGCACGGTCCCAACGAGCCGCTCCTTTCCGCCACAAGGGGGAGCCATCTGTACAGGAATACTCAACTTCCTCAGGTCGATTTTGCTTCAGCAGCAAAAGAGTCTGAATTTATTTGTTATTTTTTTACTTTACACGACCCGCGTTACTGTAAGTGTAGTCACGGTGTCCTACAGGGCTTAGAGACAGCCATCGTAGGCTGCCCACACGTCTACGAGACGGTGGGGCTTTCCTTTGCTGTCGTGAGGGGTTCGGGAGGGGAGAGGGGCAGGCATCAGATCGGCGTGTGTGCGTCTGTGCGTGTGTGTGCCATACAGTATGTGCCTTTGCTCTCACCCTGACCTGCCTCAGCACTTTACACGGGGGCAGTCCAATCACCGGACCACTGCAACTGGCCCGCACGCACGTACGCAAACACACACACACACACGCACGCACGCAACACATACATACAGTGGTTGGCTCAGTCCAGTTATCCCACTCATCCCAGTCATGCCCACCTGTTACTGGTCGACATGGGTAGGGGGGGGGGGGGGGAGGGGCAGGGCCCGGATTCAGCCAATAGCCGCGCAAGGTCTGCGGGATGGCCGTAGAAGGCTATTTTTTGCTCATGTGGCACCGACTGCGCCCCCCTCACCACCCACTCCACCCCCCAAGTCAATATGACCCGCTACCGACGCAGTCCTTGTTTTTATCTCCAATATCCATATTAATTATACACACACACACCGACACGTCCAGACACACTGTACATCACACGCCCACTACCCCTTTACAACAAAGTCTGGCATTTTATACAGCCTTCTTTAGGTCCACGGGCATACTGCTATGCTGATAATGAACAGCTGGAGTGGCTCAAGAGGGTAACCTTGAGGAAGTGTGTGTGTGCGCGTGTGTGTGTATGTGTGTGTGTGTGGTGAAAGGTAAGGGTATGGCAGGTGGTTGGGGACAGCTGACTGAAGGCACTCAAGCCTTGAAGGAAAACAGCTGAATGAGAGAGAGAGAAAGAGAGAGAGAGAGAGAGAGAGAGAGAGAGAGAGAGAGAGAGAGAGAGGGAGAGGAAGCAAATCTCTCTCTCTCACCAACCGTCTCAGGAGGAGAGGATCCCTCACTGAAATGCTCCTCCCGAGGTTTCTACCATGTTTCTCTCTGATCTTTTCCTGGAAGTTTTTTGATCTGTGTCTTCCTCGAGGGTTTTTAGGTTGGTGTAGGTGCGGGTCCGTAGACATCTGTGAAGCCTCTGTGATATCACTTGTAAAAAAAAAAAAGGCTATTCAAATCCAATTTGATTTGAGCTCATCCACACAGCTCGACAGAAGTACCCCTCCCTAAGCTGTCTGCACCTCTACTCAGACATATCCCTCCTCTTTCATCTTTGCTCAATTTCGCAGCCACATAACCACAACCGCCACATGAAGGCTACAACTAAGGTGTGTGCTGGGTGTGCACCTATTTCACTTAAAGTGTACGTGGGTATATGTGCGTGTGCGTGTGTATGTTCATGTACTCGCACGCGAGCGGGAGCTGCCTCTACAAGGGCAAAGCGAGGGGCGTCACTTGTTCTGTGTGTGCCAGGGAACATGGTGTGCAACCCTCACACCATTCCGCCACGACTGCCCTGAAAGGAACACCATTCCTGTCGAATGTCCGCATCCCTCCTCCCCCGACCACACTGTGGCCGGAGAGAAAGGGCACCTTAAAGTCGAGCTCAATGTTTTTTCGTCGTTTTTTTTTAAACAACTGCACAAATAAACGTTGTGCGTATCCCTCACCGTACATGAAACCGATTTATTATTTTAGAATGTATCCAGATCAATCATTTCCAGAATCGGATGTGTCACTAGTTCATGTGGGCCCATTCAAAAATAACAAAAAGTGTCCAACAACATCGAGAACTCCCTGCGAACTATGTCCCGTTAGGCACAAGAAGAATATCCACGAGGCCTAACAACCTACAGCCTTTTATAAAAATAATACACTGAAGCTGCCTGAACTCAACATACTGTTTTGAGAGGATTGTAACAATAACGTTGCGATAATGTTTTGTGTCTACCTGATCGATTTTGGCGTACAAGTTAACTTAGCAAAATAAACACATCCCATCCACTGGAATCTAAACATGTGACAGTGCAGAGAGAGAAGGTAAGAGGGGAGAGAGGAGAGAGATGGTCTGGTAACTCAGCTCCCAGTTTCTTGGCCATTCTTCTCGATTGTACCCTTCTGGAACACACACACACACACACAAACCCACACAGCCGGCCGAGACTATTTTTAGCGGCGCTGCATACTATTTTTAGCCCACTACCGGTTTCCAGCAGTTTAACAGGGAGTGATCACAGCCGACACAAAGGGAGTTAGAGTTACACTGACTGTGTGTGTGTGTGTGTGTGTGTGTGTGTGTGTGTGGTTTTTACTTTCTTTTTTTACTTGACTAACCCAAAGAAAGAACTTCAGCTGTTTCCAATTTCCAACAGACACACACACACCATAGAGAAAGGCAAAGGATTCGAAGAGGACTGAAGAATGCGAGAGTTCTCCAAATTATTAATAGCCACAATCCTCGGCCAAATGCACCAAATACAACTCCCTGTTACAAAGAATAGAGCCAATAAAACACACACAAATACACACACACACACACCAACGCCCCACAGCAGAAAAAGACCAAAACAAGGGAGTCTCTCTTCAGCTAAATTCTTCTCGGGCAGATATTTCAACTCAGAGACGTTTACCACAGCTGTGTCATTCAGCAGATTCTTCCTATTCCCTTTATTTGGCACCCATGACCTTTTTTAAATATCAAAAATATTTCCTTGTATGCCTGTATATATATGATCACTTCACAAAGAATGTGGTCATGGTAACTCGTGTCATGGCCTATTTTATCTAGAAATATCCCAAGTCTGCCCAGCTAATCTCAACATAGGGTGGTGATGATATGATACAACGTGTCAATTCTTCCAGAAGATTAGAAGGAGTGACACTCCCCCCACACACAAGTCCCCCGACTCACGCTTGTAGTGTCGTCTGCTCAGGAGAGTTAAGTCTCCCAAATCCACATCCTGCCTCGAAATCCTCCAATCAAACTCCAAGAAGTCTCCTGAGTCTGATTGGGGGGGGGGGGGGGGGGGGGGGGGGATGATCCCAGGACAGTCACCACAGCGAGGAGATCAGAAAGCAAAGCCCGTGCACGCGGTCAGCGGCACACGCCCCTCCACCGCGCCACGCCCCACGGGTCCCACAGAGATGAACGCCGCGAGACTATCTGACCTGTCCGCTTGTCTCTATGCTGGAGGAGCCCTCTTGTTTTATGATCCCGTCATCAGCTACACATCCTCCCCCCAACCCCCCCGAATCTCAACTAATCTCACCGGGACCTCACTTCCTGTCAATCCGTCTATATGTCTAAACACCAGAGGTCAGAAGGTCAAAGCAGGAAGGGGGCTGGAGGAGGTGGAGGTGGGGTGCACTTTGGAGGGAGGGGGGAGTAGAAAAGAAGGGGAGCAGGGATGGGGGGGGACCTTCAAGGAGGGAGGAGGGTGAAGGGTGAGAGGGAGGGAGAGGAGCCGTGTGGATGAGAGAAAGGGGGGCCCACGGGAGGAGAGGGGGGATCGTGGGATCGCAACGGCAGATCACATAACAGACAGTCGGATCTCAGGAAAGCCTAGGCAGACCTTTCCCCTCGATCTCCCTTTATTTCCCCTCCATCCCTCCGTCTCCTCCCTGTAATGAAACTTTGTGTGCCCCGAGGGGGAGAGGGGAGGGGGGAGGAAATGACAGAGCAGGTAGGCGGAGAAAAGAAGATGAATATTCCAGGAGGAAGGAGGAAACGGAATAGAGGAGGGGGAGGGGGATGTCGTCCACCGGACAGAAGGATGAGAGAAAAGGCCAGAAGGAGGGGAGGCCGAGGAGAGGAAGGGGTGAGAGTAAGTGTTGACCATGCGTTGGAGAGATAAGAGAGAGCCTGCAGAGATTACAGTAATGAGGTAAATGGGATTATGGTAGATTAGAGTAGATTAGAGGGGGATTAGCCTGCCCCTGACAGAGCTGACTGAAAGAGCATGTGTAGGGCCGCGTGGGGGGACAAGCCAGGGCCAGAGCCCGGGCCAGAGCCTGGGCCAGGACCAGAGCCAGGGCCAGAGCCCGGGCCAGGACCAGAGCCAGGGCCAGGGCCAGGGAGGTTTATGGCCCAGTTAGGCCCCTCTTCCACTGCACAGTACCGGCTCGATTTGATTCGACTACCCAACTTTTGGGGGATTTAATAGGGCAAATCTGGTACCTGCCCCGTACCGTTTATATTCATTTTGGTAGCACCTGGTTCCAAGCGAGCTGAGTGCAACATCCTGAACAAACACCACCGAGCATGACATCCTGTCAGCCAAGCTACTTTATAGCGGCCGCAATTCTTTCAAATCACTGGACTACCCGGTTCCACGGCAACCCACAAAACCAAGCCTGGTCAACCAGAGGCAGACGTTGCCTCTTTGTTCCGGACAGAACGTTCCAGAGTGACGTGTGTCGGCTCGAAGACGACGTCACGCCAGTTGCGTGCGGCGTCGCTATGACGACCGGCTCCATTGAGGGTGGTACAGTAGGGCAGGAGAAAGAAAAGAAAAGAGAAAAGTTGTGTCGAGACGAGTTTAACCGGTACCTTGTCGTGAAAAGCAGACACCGAGATAACAGCAGGACGTAACTATTATTATACCAAAGCTGTTGAATCACCACTGGGGCTCTATCTCTCATCCAGGATCTCGCTGCCTTTATGTAGCAGGTCCAGAACCGCTTCAACAACTCTCTAAGTATGTGTGTGTGTGCGTGTGTGCATACACCGGCCCATTTTGCTCGTCTAACACCATGACATAACTTCCTTCTGGCTGGCCAAGGCTCTTTGCTGCAAACGCCGGCCTTCTTTTGTTCAGCTTAGCGCCACACACACCCATCAAACACACACACCCATATCACACAAAGAGAACGCAACACCGTCACCGGGGGTGAACCCCTTCCGTGAAAGAACCTTGATGCGGGGGGTCGCCATGCCAACTCCACACAATAATTATGGGATGCATAAACTCACATCCACGATGTCGGAGTTGGTCCGGCTCTCGTGGGGCTCGTTGTACTCGGTGTACTTGAGCAGCACCTTGTCCATGTCGGTGCTGGCGTACTGGAACAGCTTGTTGGTGCTGTTGAAGATGATCAGGGCGATCTCGCAGTCACAGAGCACGCTCAGCTCGTACGCCTTCTTCATCAGGCCGAACTTCCGTTTGGTGAACGTCACCTGGCCAGAGGGGGGGGGGGGGGGGGGGTGGAGAGGAGAGGAGACGGAAAACGAAACCAAATCAAAATGTGACGAGCTTAATGTGTTTGCATTTTTGTGTTCTGGTGTCCAGGTCATGGCCAGTTTTACTAGTTGTTGTTATGCCAATATGTGGTTGTAAAACGGTTTTAATCTCTTTACTTTGACATCTCGCTGCATTAGGGATAAACTGCAGAACTAGTGTTTCTTACAATTAGCTGTCACATTTTGGCTGTCAGGCATGAGGACATAAGTAACTCATGAGACTGATATGATATGATAACTGCCAGCATACACACACATATATATATTTATACAAACAAATATATCCATACACACGCGTGCACACACACGCACGCACACACACTCAATAAGGCCTACGTAGAGAGTCCAAGGAAAGAGCCAGGAGGTCAGTATAGCCCTGCTTCTGGGGTCAGGAAACATATGTGAGAGCATTTCCTGTCATAACAGGAAGAGAGGAACCACTCCCACTCACGCCTGGGGGTGCTTGGTGTGTGTGTGTGTGTGTGTGTGCGCGTGCGCGCGTGTGTGCCAGAAACAAAGCAGTTTGTCTCTTAACTATGCTTAGGTCTACGAGCATGATGCCGTGTTCACCAGCTTGTGAGAGTCATGTGACAACATGGCATGGCTCTAAACTTAGAAAGGAGAGAGGTACCAACTTTGTATGTCTGTCTGTGTGCGTCTGTGTGCGTGTGGGGAGGGGGTGTCTGTGTGTGTGTATTTACCTGTCGGTTTCGTTCGTCCATAATCCGAGCTATCTGAATCTTCTTCCTCCCCATATTTGCTCCTTCTCTCTCTTTCGCTTGATTCCAGACGTCTTTTTTCTCTCCTTTCTTCAAGCTCTCTCGTTCTTCTCTCAGATCCTACCAGCAGCCTTCCCTACTTCTCTCGGTTCCCGACCTCTGGCAATCGTTCCTTAAAGAGACAGAGACGAGAGGGGAGAGAATGGAGATAACCAGATACAACATCAACAAAGCACACAAACAGACGCGCGTACACGCACACCCACGCACACTGTATTGATTAATCCCAGAGAGAAGAGTTTCAACAGTGTTTGGGATTCTGCCTGCGACAGTTGATAAGTCAACAGTTTGACTTGGACGGCAGAGAATCCATCACTGATTAAAACGGGGGGGCGTCTCCGCCGGTTCGACAGAGAATGAACCTTTAAATCCAGTGAAAAAAAACACAAGGGAAAGATGTAATATAAATGAGGTACCCTAAGAAATAAAAGACCCTTGTTTTTTCTGTCTCTCTCTCTTTCTCCCTCCCTTTCTTTGTCTCCTCTGGGTGTTACCCCCTCTGGTCTCTTGGGAGGAAGTGAGACAAAGAATCATGTCAGAATGCAAATGATAAGAGTTAGACCAGCGCAGCTGTGTGTGCTGTGCACATATACTGTAGTCCTCGTGCGGAACTTTACTTCTCTCTGTCTTAAGTGACTTTATCTATGTTAGTCTCTCTCTCTCTCTCGGTCTTGGTCTCTCTGTCTTACTCTCTCTCTCTCTCTCTTAGTCTCTCTGTCTTGGCCCAGTTTCCCAGACATGGATTTAAACCTAGTTGTAAAGAAGATAAAGAAAAGAACTTTAAAGAACAATTAAGACCATTGATCCATCGATCACATTTTTAGTCTAGGACTAGGGTGAATCCATGTCTGGGAATCTGGGACTATATATATATCTCTGTCTTAGTCTCTCTCTCTCTATCTCTCTTTCTCTCTTTCTCTCTCAATACAATTTCAATTCAATGGGCTGTATTGGCATGAAATAGCAAAAGTTAATATTGCCAAAGCAACAGTGGAGTTACTGAAATATTTCTACCCATATAAATCACAGGCTTATACATACTTATTCATACACACATACGGATACAGATGATAATTAAACAGACATACAGGTGACATACATGTAACTACATGTAGTTACATGTCTCTCTGTGCCTTAGTTTCTCTGTCTTAATCTCTCTCACTCTCTTGGTCTCTCTCTCTCCTTAAAAACACAGACACATGCAGGAGGGTTTAACCTGTACATGAGACAGACCCTGTCAGCTGGTCAGAGCAGTCACCTGCACCATGGGATGACATCTATACACACCTGTACCTTGTCATACAGGCCCTTACATAACGTTAAGCCACCGCTCTGATCTCTCTCACACACACACATACACACACACACACTTTTAATCCAGCACACCTGTCTACACTCGGAGCCAAGATGTAAAAGCTGACCCCTCAATCCCTCTGCTCATTCCTCCTGATCACAACAACCATCTTTAACATCTCCTGTATGACTTCCTGACACAACCGAACCAGGCTAGCCCTAAGCCAGGGTTGCCAACCTTTACCTGAGTCTAAACATCCGTCACCAATCCCATCCGTGACATGTCACCCTTTCCTTGCCGCCCCATATCCTTGTAAGGCCCCTACACCTCTCTCACACACACGCGCGCATATACAAACGTCCCCCCCGAACGAAAAACACAGACCCAAACAGGAAAGCTTCGAGGACTGAGTGTAGCGGGGATGGAGATGGAGAGCAGGAATAAGAAACGCAGCGAGTGACAAAGGGAGGGAGTGATGATGGAACGATGAAAAGAGTCATAAAGAGACTGAGATGGCGGAGAAATCAGTCCCGTCCTCTCGGGAGGACAAATATGACACGCCTGTCCCTCCATCCTTTCATTCGAGAGCCTGCCTTCCTCTTTTCTCCCCAGTCGACGGAGAGACGGTTCGGAAAGCCCACAGCGGGCTTGTGGTCCTGACAGCCACGAACGATGAGTCACGGCCGTGCGTTCACATGGAATGACGGGTGACGTCTCAGCACTGGCGTGTGGAAGAACAGGGCGCAGGTCTGCAGTGCGGCTTTGCTACTGCGAGTCATTCATCACCACGTGCCTGGGTTTGTCTGTGTGCGCGCACCATCTGGGATCTGGAAGCCATGTGAGATTTACCTGTGTGTGTGTGTGTGTGTCTGCTTAAGAGAAGCTTAAGAACCTGGGTCAGAAAGGCGACTGGGAACATCCCCATAGACACACACACACACACACACAGGGATTTCCTTACAGCTTACTGCCGTCAAAGAAGCCGAGAAACCAGATAGGAGGATCACTAGGGGCACGTGAGGGTTCAGAGGATGTGCATGTGTGTTGGGGGGCTGGGGCGGGGCGGGGGGGGGGGGGGGGGCAAAGCTGTTGTCCCTTACGACGGCACCTAAGAGGAGCCTCCATCTTCATCATCCTCCTCATTATTCCCTGTCGTCCTCGCCGCCCCCACTCGACGAACCAACGAACCCAGGACCGTCCATGACCGACATCTTATGGCATCCATGAGTCGAGAGGTTTGCCTCCCAAACCGTCCGCGAATGTTTTTCCGACGGTGCAGGCGAGCGCCGTGAGGGTCGACAGTCCTCCCGTGTGCCCTTCCGAAACGGCTGTGTCATCGTTCGACGACGTGATCCAAGACGAATTGACATGTCGAGGGCTCTCGACCTGTTGGTGCTGGATGCAATTAAGGGCACGTTCGATAATTGCCCTAACAAGCACTGACACGCCACGCAGACAACATGACCGAAATAACGCTTTATGTACCGCATCAGCCAGGGAATTAAAACAAAAAAACGCCTCGTTTTTTTCCGTCCCTCGACATGGTGTAAATATAGCACGGCCGCTCGACGGGCAAAGTCAGCATTTCAGACGGCGTGGGAGTTTGGGCCCGTTTCTGCTTTTCATCCTGTAGTTATCAGGATAACTAGTGTGTGAGTGAGTACGTGGGGTGTGTTAGGGTTTGCGGGGTGTGAGAAAGAGTGTGCATGTGTTTTCCAAGAGTTTACCCTTTCAGAGGATGTGACGTACAGACCCGTGTCCATACAAACCGAGCCAGGATGACGGCAGTTCTCCACCACCCCCCCCCCCCACACACACACACACACACACACAAACCCACCCCCCCACACACACACACACACACACAAACCCACCCTCCCACACACACACAAACTTCCTCCTCTATTTATAGAATACACGTAAACCAGCAGGACTCCAAAAATAAAGGAATGAACTCTTTACCTCAAACAACAAAAGCTGGAGTCTGGTTCACAGACGGAGACGGCCAAACCACAGCGCAGAAACGGAGTTGTCATTTTAAGGCACAGCATATTATCTACCTCACATTTGATCCTTTTACGTAATACACACAAACACACACACCGTCAAACAAAGAGCCGAATAAAAACGGTCGGCGAATGCAGACGAACGGCAGACTGTGTGTGTATTCTTGGGCAGCGGGAGAGGGCAGTCGTGGGTGAAGGGTGGCACTGTCCTTGTAGTCCTTGGCAGGACACCCAAAATGTCTGCGTCCCGCTGCCAAAGAGAGGGTGTACGGCGTCTGGGTGCTAGGGGGTGAGGGGTCCGTCCGAATCTAGGGCAGGGGGGGTGGAAGTCGGGGGGGGGGGGGGGGGGGGGTGGTAATGGGGTAGATCCAGGCTTGGGCCACAGAGAGGGCCGAGGCTGATGACTGGAAGGCAGCTGGAGGTGGTGGGAGATGTGGTGTTAAGAGTAGGGGTACTACAATATCAGACATGTGATAGGACAACTGCACGTTAGCCGTATCCATTGAAAAGCTTCCAGCACCTTGCGTTCTTAACCCTCGTGCTGCCTTCGGGTCACATGACCCAAAGGTTCATAACGAACCATTGTTGTGTTTACCCAATTTTACCCAATACAAAAACAAATTAAAATAATTTTCTTTTCACCTTTGCAATGTGGGGGGTCTGAGACAGCCTAGCTGTTAAAAGAAAATGCTTCACTTTGTCTTTGTATGCGGTAAATCTGTCGCAATACGACGGTGGGTCACAAGGGTTAAACATTAGGAAGACCCCTGGTCTAAAAGTGGATTACACAGGACACCGCATTTGTCTACTACACTCGAAATTGAAGATTCGAATGTTATTTTTGTACCCTTTTCTCACCTCACCCAACTGTAACCACATGATAGGCTATAAATACCAGAGTAAGACACATAACATGAGTGGGCTCTGAGGGCCATCAGCTACATGCTGGAGCTACACAAAGAGCTCCTCTGTGCTAGTCTCTCTGACTATAGGGATACCACATCACCAGCCTGTTCTGCACTGGTGACAAGGAGAATGTTACACAGAACTAGAAAACACTGGAGTCTGAAGGACGACAAGATTTCCTGCCCATACTATATACAGGTGAGGCATTCTTTGACGGGAATGTCTTGTCAACAGATTAATCAGAGTAAAGCCCGATGAATTTGTAAAATGATTATGATAACGTCAAATCAAAAAGATGACGTGTAAACATAAGCGGGTTTGCCTTCCCAGTAGCAAAGAGGAGAGAAATAAAGCAGCTCTGTGAGGGCATCTTTGCCTGTCTGAGTCGAGCTGTGTGATTGACACTGGGCTGGCTACTACACTGTAGTCATCTGGCCTCCAGGATTCTGACATAGCCTAGTACACCTGGTGGGTACCGGAGGGGTACAAGAGTGAACTATGAGTCACTCTATTTTCAGCCATTCCACTGGTTGATCCGAGGTTTTCAAGAATTGTTATCGACCACCAGCGGTCTTTCTCAGTCTTAAATATATAGATGTAAAACACATCTATGTTTTAAGTATGTCAGTAGCCTAATAAGTGTCAGAGGTGGGATGAAGAAAAATAAATCTCCCTGCTACCTTCATAAAGAACACGTATGAGGGTTAGGAATAATGCATAAGACTTCACTGATATTTTGAGTATCGCTGTTTCAATTGTGACAGGTCCCATTCTAATAATACCTGAGTGCCGTGAAGTCTACATTAACTAACCAAACAAACACCCCGTCATAGTCTTTTTAGATCATCTAAAACGAATGCCATTCTATAACTGACCAATATGTATGGCCCGACAACATAGGACCTGGTCGCAAACTAAGTCACACGGCATATCCACTGATAATACGCACTTACTTTACTCCGCATCTGTGACAGACCCCTGCCACTGCCGTTTTCGCGATCCTTGTCCGCTTCTTTTTGGATGAAGGGAAAATACTATGCGCGAAGAAGCCGTTACAAAATGTACAATCTGTTTGAACTTCAGAGCTGATACATTAATTACGTGTGCTATAATCTACTTCCAGGGCAGTGAAACGGTCAAAGACCACGTCTCTTCTCCCGCGTTCAATGCTTCTTGGGTAAAGAACCGAGTCTGATAAAAGTTGAGCTGTGCCTTCTCTGGTTGGTCCTGACTAGAGTTGAGTGAGAGAGTGATTATCTGGGGAAAGGAGGAGGGGAAGGAAAAGGGGATTATCCACGAATGTTTGTTTCCCGTTGGTTGTCGTTGAGCGTTGACACTTCAACAACTTGCGCGCAGATTCACTCACGATCACAGGCGCTCGACGAGGTGAACAGCCTTCCACACACACACCTTCTCGCACACACGGGCGCGCGCACCCGCTGCACGCACACTTGATGGAGCATTGAACTGAACTTACCAATCACTTGCACGTCTCCTTCTATCAACTTTGATATTTTTCGGTCTCCAGCCTTCAGATTGTTCCTCAATCTGTGCCGTGTGTCAGTATTGTCGCCCAGCGTGTCCGCTCTCCATTAGTGATTCCCTAGGGGCTCCAGGTCCGTAGGTTTTACTTAGCACCTGGTGGATAGGTCCGGAGGTTAGGCAAGTCGGACGATATCACGTCCACAAATCCACACGCAGTCACACGCATACACACACAAAGACACATGGCCCATTCCGAAAAATTACCCTAGAAAAACGTATTGGAGAGTGACAACACACAAAGGTGCGTGGGACAGTGGCTTGTGGCTCACTGACGCCCAATAGTGGAAACTGTGCAAACTGCACCTGTTTACTGGAACTGACACACTCTGGTTGATGACCAAGAGTTATGCTTTTCTTTTTTACGCATCTTTCAATGGTACTCCCACACGCACTATACATACGTCAACCTATACATGACGTTGGTTTTTTTCTTCCTCCCTGAAATCGTAAAGATTGAGTGCGGGTGCGTATGCAAGCGTGTGTGTGCGTGTGTACATGCGTGTATGTCTACTATGGGCTACCTTCATCTTTGGTGTAGTAGGAGACCAGAATGCTCAGAGAGGGACACCTTTGATCTATAAGGGATGGACCTGTAGGAAACTTGGGTCTTTTTGTTCTGTGTTGGGGATCTTGTTTCACTGGCAGAGTGGCGAGTATTGAATACTCCCAGAGAAAGATGCAGTTGCTATTGTGTTCTCTCACCTAAGAGAGGTCCATGTCACTCTCATGACATGGGTCCCGCACACCGAATGTCACTTACATACACTCATTCACAGCCCCATGACATCATTCTTGCTCATTTGGCAAATTCAACAACGGCCAATGACATCTCTACCTTTTCTTCTCGATTTCACAGTGTGAGGCCTTTGTGCTTTTTTCTGACCTCCAAGCTCCCAGAGTCAGAGGTCAAAGCATCAAAGGTCACAGTCGGACAGTGGGATCAGATTCAAAGGTGACTGTTAACAAGAGGTCAAAACCAGAGATTCTTTTTTTTTTTCTCCACGTTTTTCCGGTACGTGCGCACGCTGAATCCAGACGTGGTCACTGGCAGCACATGAGCGATGTGGTGTTTGATTCACACCAGATACTGGGTGTGATCCAACCCAAGCCCTGGACCTCAGTGTGTCCCAGTGTCAGGGCCCACAGATGACTACATCGGACCACACCAGAATATGTAGCTCTCTCCCTCCTGATTGACTCATGCAGCTGGGCTGCTCTCTCTCCCCCCCCTCTCTCTCTCTCTCTCTCTCTCTCTCTCTCTCTCTCTCTCTTTCTCCAACCTCAACATGTGACAGGTTGCTCCGGAGAGAGCCCAGGAACAAGGACACAGGATCCAGCCAATCACAGATGGTGGCGACACACTCTCCAGAGTTTTCTGAGGAGCCGTCGTACTTGCTACGTTTTGTCAAGCTCAATCTGCTCTTCGGTGTGTGGGAGTCGGCGGATGAAACCAAACGTACGTGTTTGTCGCTGACTCCCTTGCTCACGCTCACATCCACTCACTGACGCTGATTCACTCGCTCACTCGTTCACTCACTCATTCACTCGCTCGCTCGCTCACTCACTAACTAGGTTGACTTGTTTTCCTATATCCTTGTCTGCCCAAGGCACTTTAAACCCTCGTTTGAAACCCCAATGGAGCCATTCCGAGTCCCAGCTGAATGCCACACAGACCTCACACTCAACCCCCCCCCCCCCCCCACCCGCCTTTTCTCCTCAGACACTCACCGGCGCGGTATCACTCTTCACCTGGAAGTGTCTCCGACAGCTCCAGCTGTGGTTCGGCTCAGTCGCTCCTTTAATATCAAACCGAAAAAAAAAAGAAGAGATGCGATGAAAAAAAGAAGGAGAAAAAAAAACGATATCAAGCCAGACCAGCTGGCTTAGAGGAGAGGACCCAGAACTGGGCTGTTAGGCTCAAGGCTCGCTGCACACTGAGACGGGACACATACTCAGCCCCCACCAGACCTGTCCAACACACGCGCACACACACACACACACACCCTATGACCTCTCCCTAAGTCCGTGCTGGTCGAGTGCGTGTGTCCGTGGCCGAGGCCTGGTCACCTGTCGCCGTCTCTCAGGGTATATTTAGCCGCGAGGTGTCACTGACGCTGCCGTGAGTGTGAGTGAGTGTCCGTGCGTGTGTGTGCGTGCGTGCGTGTGTGTTGCTGACACTCATAAGAGCCGCCGGATTACTGCTCCAGAGGCCTGTGGCTCTCCACATTACACAGGGAGAGAGAGAGATCAAACCTGTGAACGGGCACTAGGTATCAGCCCAAGAGCATCTGCTCCTCTAAGGATCAGTCGTCACCTGTCCCCTCCAGTCAGCCCCGCCTGGGCCAGAGACAAGAGGCTGATCCCAAGGCAGTTTGACGTGATCCTTGTCTTCTGTGTGCTCCAGCAGTGTAATCGCCCGGTTCGGCGATATGACGGACCCTGAGCCACGACCAAAAGACAACACCCACGCAGTCACACACCGACACGCCCACTTTATTTCGCTCTCGGAGGCCAAGGATAACACGTGCAGTCGGGCAGGTCGGTGTGTGTCTCCGCGCGAAGGAGGACACACAAATAAACCGGTCCTGAAGTTGACGGGAAATGACACTTTCGCACGTTTAATGGCTTCTCGGCACTGTTGACTTTACTCCGCCATCGCGGCTAGCTCGCCAGGAAGAGTCTCCACCGGTTGGTCATCTCCTCGCACCGGCATACCAAGAGTAGCCAATGCGGTCGCGGTTCCAAGATGACAAAGACTCCCGGTAGTCACAAGACACAGCGGTTTACAAAATGGCTTCCATGAAGACACAGCCTATACACTTAGGGATCGTTTGACAACGAGCCACAGAAACGCTTCCCCACAAAGATGGTGTCCAGCGTGAGTGTGTAGACTGGGGTCTGTGTGTGAGAGAGACCAGCGGAGGCGGAGGTGCGTTCAGCTCGGCAGCTGTGCCGCCTCACGGCTGGCTTGCGCCCGTCCATCCACGTCTATTTACCATTCGGTTCTTCATCGCCATCCTGCTCTCCTTCCCCTCATCCTGTTTAGACTCCTGTCAGGGTCGTTTGACGGGACGGAGAGAAGAGAGGTGGAGAACGGAAGTGGGTCGGAGAGGAGTGGAAGAACAAGGTGACTGTGAACGCCACACTCTCCACAGGACGCCAGTAAAACGCGTCACTGAAATTGAATTACGGTCTGGCACAGAGAAGCACTGAGCCAGCTCGAGTCCGGCGATGGTTTGTTTTTGCGGCCTGTGTGCCAACTGTGATGCATAAAACTGAAAAGCCTGTGCCTTAGTCAGGAAGGACCTGGTCTTTTCTCTCTCTTCTGTCTTACTCAGGTCTTTTACTCTCTCTCTCTCTCTCTCTCTCTCTCTCTTTCCAAAATAATCTGTCTGTCCTCTGCTTTTCTTCAGGGATCAGGAGTATAGCCAATTCCTAACGTTCATTTCTTGGGCATGTTGTACTGTAGGTGTGTGCATGTACAGTAGGCATGTGCACATATGTCGGTTCACCGTACGCATGTGCGCTGGTGTGTGTGTGAGTCTGTGTGTGTGTGTGTGTGTGTGTGTGTGTGTGTGTGTGCATGAAGGTTTGTGTGTAGGTGGTAATGTGGTGAGTAGATGGGGTAGCAGTAGAAACATCAACAAGCAGACACAGTTCCAATAAGGCCGGTCTAAAGAGATCCAGATGTACTCTCCGTCCCCCTGAAAATATTATTCCTGGAGGGGAAAGGTCTTAACCCTAGCCATAGCACTACATTACACACAATAACAGTCCCTGATATCTCTGGCTTCTCTTTCCTTCATCTGGAGAGGGGTGGTAAACATGGTCTTGTGACAAGTGAGGAGTTTCTGCCGCAGGACAGGTTGTTCGTTTTGCTTGTCAGGAGCATCGGAGCAGGCGCACGCACACGCACACGCACACGCACGCGCACGCTCACAAACACCCGCGCCAACCACGGAAATAAACATCGTAAAGCAGACAAATAAACAAATGCATAAGCCTGTCAGCGAAACCGTTAAATCTAGGTGATAGTCTGAATATTATGACGTCCTGAAGTTTGTTTCCCTCAAACCGACGGGTCCTGAGGGGTACTTTAAGACAACACCTCGAAGGATAGAGTGGCAGTCCGCTCTATCACAGCACACAAGTTTGGGTCTGTAGTGCCCGCTTAGAGAATGACTCCCATTTGATAAGAGGAGTCTTGGTGAGATGACCCAAAGGGATTGAGCCGTGCATGTGTATGTCTGGTTGGGTTGTGGCTGGTGTGAGGCAGAACTAAGTTCCTCTCTGCTGGCCCTGTGTGAGGCGAGGCGAGGCAGGGGCCCCGGGCCCATCGCAGCGCGTTGCTGGGCTGGGTGAGGTCGGTCTCTCCTGGGGATAGAGTTACCGTGAAAGCCATGAGCGTGTGTAAACTAATCTATCCTCACCCAGCTTCTTGGCATAGCTCACAGTCCACAACATGTCTCTGGGCATTCGGTGTGTGTGAGCCTGTGTGTCACCAGCTGTTTGTGTGTCTTCCACCTCGAAAGAGATGGAGGAAGAACACACTTTCCCCCAAAAAATAGCTCATCAAATAATCAGTGTTCATCTTTGATTGCTCAGTGAGATGGGATTTTTTTGGGTAAGAATACACATACGTAAAGGCACACCCTCACACAAACACAGCCACACACACCTGTTATGCATTGCTGTTTTTACAATCTGTTGTTATGGCTGACCCAAGTTGACCTATAATGACACTAAAGTGACTTCAAAGGTACAGGCACCATTGTTGAGATGTTTTCCACTGTTGCAAGAGGTGTGTGTGGGTGTGAATGATAAACAGAGAACGAAGGTGAGAGAGAGAGAGAGAGAGAGAGAGAGAGAGAGAGAGAGAGAGAGAGAGAGAGAGAGAGAGAGAGAGAGAGAGAGAGAGAGAGAGAGAGAGAGAGAGAGAGAAACTCCCTTTACTGGTTATCTTATCTTTCAACCGATTGTGTTCATGCTACACAGAGTATGTCTGGCCATAGTGGTCATTCTTTCTTTTTTGGCATTACCGAGAGAGGTCATTACACTGTGGAATTCGAGCAATTCTATGGGGCAAGGGGTGTGTGTGTGTGTGGTGGTGGGGGAAGGGGGGGGGAAGGGGTCAAGGCTCCCACCTGTACAGGCCTGTCTGTCGTTCCTCTGACTGACACATGGCAGCCACTCTTCCTCTTCATCAACACCGGCCTCTCCCGCGTTCTCAGTTTCAGCTCAGCCGCGTCGCATCGGGGACATCGCGAAAGAAAACACGGTGCATTTTCCATGAAGTAGTACGACAGTGACAACCTGACGCAAACACTGGGGGTGACGTGGGCTTGAAGGACCTGTTCTCCTGCTCCCGCCCCCTGGCGCCTCGCCCCTCAATCCCCGCGCCCTGCGGCCTCCGTCTCTTTCCCCAAGCCTTCGCTGGAACCATCTAGTGCTTCCCCCCCTGTCTCCTGCCCGGCCCTCGTTCCGACGTACGCCCTCCTCCCCCACACACACACACACACACCCACGCCTCCGTGGCTCCTCTGCCCTTCGGCATCTCCTCGACCCCTCTCCATGATTCTCCTGCCCTGGACCGTCTCTCCCGGGGTGAGAGGTTAAGAGTTGTCACATGGTCGGCATAGCTGCACATAATGACTGACAGGTGGACGCTAGGGCTGGCCTCTGACCCCCCGGTTTCCTAGGAGCCAGGCATTACACCACCCCCCGCTTCCAAAACATACACACACACACACTCGCGGGTGTGCTGTCTCAAGAGATGTGAAGATGTTGCGGTCCTGTTTATCAAATCAAATCCTTTCATCCGACTTCATTGCAATTTTCTCAGGCCCTGACATAAACGGTCTGTTTTTAGTCAGAGTGGCCAAAGGCTAGATCGTTTTCCCGAACAGGAAAAATTACCGAAAGACACAGGAGTCGTCTGGGCATGTTTACGTATGTGTGTGTGCATGTGCGCGCGTTGGGATGAAAAGTTATAGTTACTGTATACATTTCTGTGTGTGGAAACCGCCTGGGGGCGACTTTGAGGTTGTAACTGGGGAGGAACCGGGATGGGCTATTTCTGGAGGATGTCGTTCCCTCTGTCTGGGCACCAACAGCTGAGCATGTGCCAATGCAAGGGCAGGACATACAATGCCTAATCCTTCGGTAATTATCTGATTCAGGTTCTGATCATCGACATCAATGCCGACCTTCAGCCCCTTCTGAGAATTGACCTGGCAACCTCTGCCTGACAACCAAAGCAGGAGATTCCACTCCGAGGGAACCACGTATGAGTATATTTATGTGTGTACAACCAGGCTTAAAGAGATTGTGAGGCCCGTAAAAACAAAAAAAAACGAGAGCCTTCAGTTTGACCACGCACACAGATGGCGTTCAGATGCGAGCAAGGCACCGTTCTGATTCTGGTCCCAGTGAAACCTCAAACCTCTAATGACTGGAGGCAGAAAGGAACCCAAACCGCTCTGACACTCTATCATCTTCTGATTGGCTGGTGGTGTCATTACCAAAGCAAACTGGGTAACCCAATCCGGTCCCTCCTCTATATCTGAAACGTTCTCCAAGTCTGAAATCAAAAAGGGAATCACGCAATCTCTTCATCTTACCAACCGGAATCGGTGTCTCCTGACCTAAATCAATGTGTGGGGGTCTAAGGCATGTTTAATAACAGGGGGCTTTGTAGCATGGTCTGAGTGGTTTTAGAGTCTGGATCGTGTGTCGTGCTTGCTTCTCTACCACACCCCTGCCCCCCCCCCCCCCCCCACCCCCCTGCACTTTCACCACTTGTAGTGACTAAATGCTTCTGTGTGGACTATGGTTTGGGGCTGAAAGTTTGTATCAACTACTTGGACCTGCATCACTGCTTAGATGCTCAGATTCCCATCCACCAGTAACGGCCCCCTTTGTAATGAACATCAAAGATCGTTTCGCCCCAGTCTTGACAGACAGCATTGGGTATGATGTCAGAGTACGGATGGAGCACTATGCCTAAATACTTTGGCTTGGTTTGACAGTGTCACTAACATTTGCAGTTAGTGCTTCAAATGGGGCACACTACCTTAGAACTTGGGGTATATCCATGTCTGTGAAATCCCCAAAGACGTTCCATTTACAAAAGATGAGCAAGGATTTTACAAATACGTTTGGGGATTAGAATGTTCTGACTTGGCATGCTGTCTTAGTACTGAGATGAGACACATGCTCCCTCTAGTGGTTGTACAGAGAAAAAGGAAGATTTCAGCAGAACTGAAGAGCAGGAGAATGAAAACACACACAATGTCTATCAATTTTTATTACATTTTTCAATAAATAGCACAGCCAAACACTTTGGAGAATACAAAATAGAAAAGCCATTTAAAACAAGGTATCATCCAGAACGCTCTCAACTCCATCTACAACAAAACGTTTTACCCTCACTATGAATACCAATGAAAGTTCTCCTTGAAAGGAATATCGCATGGTTGGCAACTGGGTTACAGCAAAGTGACCAGCTACTTTGATCAATGAACAGTACAGAGAGGCTGCTTTACAGATCTTCCTCACGGTCTTCATCCGAGTCCTGAAAAGCAGTGCTATGCAGACCCATTTGTGACAGCAAAACAAGTCGTTTGAAGCCTTTCTTCAGAGGGTTGTTTTACTTTTACAAATGGATGGATTTAGCCGTTTTTCTTCTCCATCCTCCAAAGGTGATGAGATGTTCCCCAGGCACTGATGCTGAAATGACCCTTACATGGTTTTGACCACCCAGGTTTCAACCACGGATCGCAGGATCCCTAGAACCCACTCGCACAGCAGGCGTCCAATCACGAGTCTCCTGTCATTATGGAGAGGAACTCTTCCTGGTTGACTGTGGGAGAGAAACATCCAATTGAAGGCTCAGGACGGTAAAGAATAGAGAGCATTGAAGAATCACCGTGATTATTGAACAGCTAGCCTGGGAATTGATCAGGGGCTTGTACTGTTTATGATGTTATTAACATTATGGCAAAACGATGGTGTTTCTGTGAAAGTTTGGTAAGAACAAATGCTTCTTTGTTTATTTCAAGATCAAAACGATTTCATTTTGGGAGGTATATTTGATATCGTTGCTCAGGCAAGTCCCTCGAACCTCCAGAGGAAGGTGCGGAACGTCAGAAGTCTATGCGTCGAGGGGGGGGGGGGGCGTGTAAGACCATCACTCACTTTCTCCGTCGCCATCGGTGTCGAATTCGTCAATCATGCTGCGCAGCTCCTCGTCGCTGATGTTCTCGCCCAGCTCTCGTGCCACTCGTCTCAGGTTCCTTAAATTGATCCTGCCTGAGTCGTCGTCGTCGAACAGCTTGAAGGCCTTCATGATCTCCTCCTTAGGATCCCTTTCCAGCATTCGATCTGTCACTGGGGGGGGGGGGGGGGGGGGGGGGGGGGGGGGGGGGTCAACACACACAGATACTCGAGACACGTGGAGTAGGCGGAGCATTTTTGGGCTTGAGGAAAAAGTACGCTGTCTCTCCACAGAAGGCAAGAATGAGGTTTAAGCTGGAACTCACAAACCCTAAGAGCAAAGCCGTTCGTAAAAGCAACTCACCAACTTCATTGAAGTCGTCAAACGTTATTTTGCCATTTCCCTCTCTGTCGTAATCCTTCAGTATCTTCAGGACATCGACTTTTTTTACTTCAAAGCCTAGAGCACGCATTGCCACCTGCAAACCATCGTATTCAAAAATTGTACATTTAGGGTATTGAGACAATAGTTGTGTTTGATTATATGGTCGGTTGGATAAGGAAGGAATTGGATTTTTACCTTAAGTTCGTGGTAATCTATTTCCTTATCTTTATCAGTGTCGAACAGTTCGAACGCTTCTTTGATTTCATGTTTCTGCTCCTCGGTCAACTCTCTCCTCTTCTTCCTCTTCGTTTTATCGGTAGCTAGTTCGGTTCTGTAGCCGACAACAATAAGTGGCGTACAGGGTTACGGGTTAGGCTGACTTGAAAAGAGTGCCATTAGCCAGCTGGCTAACGTTACGTTAGAATGACTAGCTAACACTAGCTAGCTGTACAGACGGTACTGTACTGAAGTGAAGCTAATAATGTATAGCATTTCCATGTCTCACAAGGAGCCAAGCAAATTATGTGGTACTGTAGGTGATATATTTATTGCTTATAACCAGCCAGTCAGCTAACATGGTACTTACCTTAAGGACAGACTCATAGCTATAACTGTACACTTGGCGACAGTGACAACTTTTTGTCTTCTGTTGCTGTTATCGACGTTGCTGCTTTGCCAAAACCACAACAATCCACCTTCAAGCAAATCCGTTGATCCGCACCAGTGTCGATGTTTTCTATTGGTCACTGATGTTGCTGCAAAGTACTCTTTGATTGGTCACATTAGTACATGAACCTAAACGTCAAGTTTGTATCCTATATGAGATCTACCACGTAAAATGTATCTTTGTCTATACCGTTTGGGAAATAAGAATTAATAATCTTACATTATGAAGTTTCTCATCATGATCAGACACTTGCAAAAGAGGGCGGCTAAATTCACTTTTAGTCAAGCTGAAATTAAGTCATTCATGCCCAATAGAGGTCGTCCTAACTCAATGTGTGTGTGTCCTGCATGGTGTCCTGTCATGAAGACTATTATACTGTTTCAAGGTGAATTTCCGTAGCCTTTAATCACACCCATATGGAATTTAGAAGTGGATAGTTTGTTTCAGTTTCTTCTGTGCATACGGCTTTGGTCTGAGTATGAACAAAACACATTGACTGCAATAAATGTAACCTGGCATGTACCTTCCAGGGACCCGGCGTTCTTATGTTAGAAAATAAAGCCTAAACTGGCAACAGTTGCCTCTCAAGGAATCTTAAAATCTTATCTTTCTAAGTTGACCTATCATTTCTGTTGTGAAAAGCTATCATTGATGTATTAAGATCTTTTCTGATGCTTTATATTGATATGTTAGCTTAGTTTACTGTAGCTTATTTTTCCTATTTATTATTTTTAATTGATTGTATGTTTGAATATTCTTTATTTTCTATATAGTACGTAGCTGGCCCTGAGTACATATTTTGTTCTCATGTGTCAACATGTTCAGAATGACATATAAATAAATGAAATTAATAGAAAGACTAACCAACTTTGAGTGGGATACAATTATAGACAACATATAGGCTCTGGAGCAGTGGCAGATATATGACATTTTCTCAAGAGCAATTCCTGAGAGGGATACCACAATTACTGCTGTAACACATAGCCTACATTGTAATATGTTAAATGTATATTATTAATATTATTTAAATTGACTTGTGTTTTCAGTGATTTATAGGGGGGAACAAATCATATTTTTACCAGGATGGGGGGGTCGTGTCCCCCTGGGATGTCCGCCTATGCTCTGGATGTGTCCACATGAGTTCAGAACTAGAGGCTCGTGTCTGAGAAGAATGTGTTATGAAGAATGAAAAAGAAACGGCTCGGTCTACCAGTGGGTGCTTGGATATCTAGACCTTGACTCTGGTTGTAAACACATAGTTGTCATTTCTAGAAACTGCCGGCAGACACTCAGCCCACACGTCTGTCTGGATCAATCACAGGTTGTGTGTGTGTGTGTACGTGAATGCATGTGCATGAAACCATATAATCAATTTGACACTACAGCGATAGGTTTGATTTCCTCCAGAGATTCCACGGAATTGGCCTTCAGGTGAGAAGTGTCAGACCTAGTAGCGTGGTGTCAGGGGAACAACCGGGTCATGAACATCAACAAGACACTTTGGAGATGTTTTTTTGATTTCAGGACATGGTAAAAAGAACCACTCCCTGTGAGGGGGTGGAGTGAATCAACTGCTTCAGATTCCTGGGGGGGGGGGCAAAATCTCGGATCACCTCCGAACACGGAAGCCATTTTGAAGAACACCCAAAAGCACCTCCACTTCCTGAGGTGCTTGCGGACATGGGGCATGAGCACACAGTCTCTTGTGATCGAGCGCTGGAATTCTCGATGGTGTCCTGACCGACGCCCCCTCACAGCAATACCACCGCCCAGGATAGGAAGGTCCTACGCAGAGTTGTCAAAGCAGCCCAGAAGATTGGCGTAGGCCCGCCGGCCATCAGCAACCTCTACACCCCATGCTGCTGCAGCAGAGCCCTCTCCATCTCCACAGACACTTCCCACCATGACTGTCCACCCACCTACTGTCGAGGGACTCTACGTGGTGGGGCATCATGACAATGAACAGATTCCTCAACAGCTTATTGTATTCTATAAAACACAATACCATTTCTTAATTATCATGAAGAAAAGTTGCTCGTGTGGAGTAGGATTATTCAATATAGGTTTAGGAAGGCTGCCAGCCAGGGATTGTCAAGAGGAGTAGGAACAAAGACTTCCAGTGTAACCTTTTCCAAATGCCAGTAAACTTTCACTTGATATGTGCCTATGTTTCACTGACAGTAATGGCAAAACACCTGTGCATACCTGTTTTAAAAGTCACGTTACTGTTAAAACAGACTTCTCACACACCAAATTAGCAGCAAAGTACACAACGTGTGCATGTGTATGCAGATGTGTGTGGGTGGATGTGTGCTGTGACTAATACTAAGTCGTGAAGGTCGGGACTAACATCGTACATTTCATTTCGCCTGCCCTTTCTCCTTCCCTTGATTCAGTACTTCCTGTGCTCTGAGACACAATCATAACATCTAACCACCCACTTACACGAACAGGAATTCCTTCACACATACTGTACTCACACGAGCAACAAGCATACACACATTTGCTAATCAGGGGAGCCCTAACGTCTATTCTACTGAGGCAATAAGAAAGACCACAATCTCTCCTGATAACACGTCCCAGGCATTCTAAATATCTGTGTCAGAACACACACACACACAACACACACACAAAACGCACACATCGTGTTGCTTCTTTGGCTGCATCTTTCAGTCCAGTCTAAACCGGTTTCTTTTTATCACTGGAACAGTAGCAGCTCCTGTGAAACAGCAGCCAAAACTTTTCTCATGTGACCTCTCACCGTTTGTGTGTGTGTGTTTTTGTGTGTGTGTATAGGCGGTCGCATGTGTTTGTTTCAAGAGCACAAAGGACAAAAAAAAAAACACAAGAGGGAAAAGATGTTTACTTGTTGGTGGGAGTCAGGTGGCTGCGCGGTGAGGGAATCGGACTGGTAATCTGAAGGTTGCCAGTTCGATTCCCAGCCGTGCCAAATGACGTTGTGTCCTTGGGCAAGGCACTTCACCCTACTTGTCTCGGGGGAATGTCCCTGTACTTACTGTAAGTCGCTCTGGATAGGAGTGTCTACTAAATGAAAATGTAAATTACTTGACATGTGCACACATACCTGATCATGTTAGGGTGATGAATTTATACACAGCAATGTCTGTCTGTGGGTGTAAAAATGTAGTATATACACATTTCTCATTTAAGGTATGGGTCACGTGTCATTTCATATTCTGACTGTTAGTTCTTGGGTATTTAGTCAAAAGGCCTATGAAGTGGTACTCTGTGACAGACTGGTACTGGGAGACACATTTGTGCGTATGATCAACTTTCCTGTGAGTGAATACACAGTAACTGTCAATGAAACTAATGCTTTTTTTTTTCTTTTCTATATACAATACTGTGTGTCAACTGTGTCATTTATTGTTTGAATTACGTATTTGCTAAAGTGGTCATGTTTAATATTGATATATACATATTGATGCCTGTTTGTACAGTATAATGAACAACTGCAAAAGAACATTTTGTGCAATTGGGTGACATAAGAATGCTATGAGGGTAATGTCAAGGATGTATGGTGATAGAAAAAGAGAATTTGTTTTGATCAAATCATCTGAAAGGGTCAGTAATGGCTTCCAGGATTTTTCCAGATTACGAGAAGAATTAGGTCAGTAGTTCCTATGAACTATGTCCACCATCTGTGTGTGTGTGTGTGTGTGTGTGTGTGTGTGTGTGTGTGTGTGTGTATGCACACACCATGGATGAGACAATGACTCCTTGTCTAGACTGGCCTTTAGACAACCACATGTACAGAGCGTTGAGAGAAATAGGAGAGAGGGGAAAGAGGGGAGGATAAAAGAGGAAGAAAGCAGCAGCTGTTGCTGGCATATAGGTCTGCAGAAGACTGAAGCCCACAAATACTACAGACAGAATTGGCTGGAGAATCTCCTCAAGGCCTCAACAATACAATCTACAATACACTGTGCTTGTGTGACCTTTGGTTGATTGAGCTTTACACAGGGGAAAACACAACATCTAGAAAAAAGCGTCTTTATTTTTTATAAAAAGCAATATCATGGCAGCATTCAGATCCAAATAATGACTTAATACACAGGAAACACAACATTGGAAAACTAGTGCAAAAACCAATAAATAGAAAAATATATTGCACTCATTATCTTTGACAAGTTTGGAAGAATAACTCAATGTTTTACTAACAAGCTTGGTTAGATTTCTTTTTTAATCTGTAAACTTTAGAACTTGTGTATCCTCTCCCACTCGGCCGCGCCAGAGCGCAAAGCTGTTCTCCGTATCACTTCCCACCTTGCCTTAAAAAAGAAATCTGTTCTTGAGTGCACGCCTCCAAGCCGTCTCAGATACCCCAGAGATTCAGTACGCCAGTGTGCGAGGCTCATTCGCCGTGTGTCTAAACTGTGCATTTCTCTAACAGAACCAGTCTGGTCCTTGTCTGGTCTGACGCGGGGACGCGGGGCAGACAGGCTTGTTAGCGAGCACATGCTCACACGTATGTGCAGGGGCGAGAGAGAGAGAGCTTTTCTGGAGCTGGTGACAGAGGCCTGGCCTCACACTCCTGGGAGAGACCGAGGAGAGAGAGAGAGAGAGAGTGAGGCGATGTGGGAAGTGGGACTTGTTCGTTCTCCTCTAGTGCTCTCCTCTCCTCCTCCGTTTAGTGCATTCCCCTCCCCCCCTTCGGAAATACACACCTTTATCCATTCAAGGCTATGGTAACCACTGTGATCTAGGTAAGAGGAGAATCGACCTCATACTTGAGCTCGACACGTGTCGCTGAGAGCGGCCCTCATTCCGTTTGTCTGGCTTCTACTTAAGGAGTTCAATGGTGAAAAAACCAGCAGATGCATTTTTAGCATAAAGGCTTGTGGACTTGTATATGCGCGCGTGTGTGTTTGTGTGGAAACAGGGAGAAAGGAATGTGCAAAACCGACTTGGAGGCAGCAAGCTACTCTGTCCAACAGTGCTGTTGGTTCCCACCTGTCCATCTATCTAGTTCTGCACGGGAACATCACGCCATCGTGGTAGCAGAGTCCAGAGAGGGACGCGCACCCAGACGGTCTCCTAACCAGAGGACAACCGTCCGCGTAGGAACGCCGCGTCCTTCTCCGGTACCCCACCTGGGGGCGCCTCGCTCGGTCCCCCCCCCCCCCCCCCCCCCCCCCCCCCGTGGGGGCGGACACGCCGGTTCCAACTCGGGTTCAATACGCTGCCGAAGCCGATGGCGAGGTGGGGCTGAATCGTGTCCAGCGGTGTGGGGTGGGGTGTGGGGTTTACGTGGGGCGGACCTGCACGCGGTCAGAGGGGCTGCTCCTCTGGGGAGCTGGTCAGCGTGAGGGGCAGGCGTCGGCTCTCCCCACCCCCTGGGTGCCACACGCCGGGTCTGGGTAGGGGTCGATCTGACGGAGAGAGGGCACCAAGTCAAACGATTGGACGGCTAGTTGGTGTGTTTCGATGGCTGTCTGCGCGTGTGAGCGGGAGTGCGTGTGTGCACGTCGGTGTGTGTATGTGTGTGTGCGACTAGACGTGCTCGTGTACGCACGCGCGTGCGCGTCTGTGTACGTGCGTTCGGGCCTGCGTGCGTTTGTGCGGCGTTTGTGCGTGCGTGTGCCGTACCTCTGAGTACAGTGGCGGGGGCTGGTATCTAAACTCAGTGATGTAGGCCAGATGGGGTCCCTGGTCTTCGGCGCCGCCCTGGGGCCTGTCGCAGTCCTGGAGGCAGCCTCGCCTGTGGGCCTCAGACACAGCAAGGTCACTGTAACTCGGAGGAGCTGAGGAGAGAAAGCGCAGAGAACATACACTTAGGAGACGGAACCGGGGGGCGAGCGCGCCTGCGTGCGTATTGCGTCGGAGGCATGAAGTGTTCTCGTGGCGGTTGAAGGTAGGCGGTTCCCCGCGGCCCTGTGCAAGTGTCAGCGTGTGGACTTGTCCATGTGTGAGATCACGTGAACGGGCAGGATTATGATTGTGTGCTCGTGAGTGGATGTTCGCATTGGGAGGGCTTGGGATGGGGTGTGTGTGTGTACTCTGGTGTGTCAGTGTGTGTGTGTGGTCGTACCCTCAGGTCTCTCGGGGAGGCCCAGCCAGCTTGAGTCACTGCACTGGCTGCTAATGCTGGAGGTGCGACTGGAGAAGCCGTGGAGGGGGATGGTTCCGATGACCAGCGGCAACGACAGAGAGAGGTTCAGCCCCCCAGGGACGTCCACATACACCTGCCAGGGAGAGGGGATGGGTGTGGGGGGGGGAGGGGTTAACCGAGCAGATCAGAAATCATCCACATCATGGTTAGCTGGATGTATAGGGGCTACCCACTGGATGATAACACACCACCCCCCTCACCGAGACCCATCGATCGTGACTCACCACCAGGGCGTATTCTACCCGGATGATGGGGCAGTCTATGATGGACGGGGACACTGGGGGGATCTTCAGCAGCTTGCCCTCCCAACTCTGGCTCTTGCCCTGGGGCAGGGGGTCTCCACGCAGGTTGGAGACCAGTTGCTGGATCTGCTTGCCCTTCCCCTTGGCAAAGAAGGTCTGGGTCTGGTAAAGAGCTGCCTTGGGCACCACGACGCGAGAGGAGCAGTTCTCCACCTCGGCAAAGATCTGGATGGACTCCCCTGGTAGAGAGAGGAGAGGGTCGTCTGTCAGATGGGAGACTGGAAGTGGGTCGGATAGGCTCTTTTGCCGGAGCAGCTGGGGGTCAGTGGTGCCGTGTGCGTGAGAGATTCTGGCTCGTTCGAACCTGGAGTGTAGCCCTTCCTCTCGATCTTGGCACTGAGAGAGATTGGACCTGAGGCACAGAACCAGCAACAGAGGGTCTTTTCCTTAGTACCAGCCTGAGGAGCCTGTACACACACACACACACACACACACAAAGAAAGAGCGACATGAATTATCATCGTCATCCCTATTCGTTTCCCCAAAACGACCAGACTAGAGCCGCGTTCAGACCCCCCCAGGGCGACAGCTCCCGTCACTCAAGCGTTGCGTACTCCTGGCCGTCTCCTCCTTACCAGCAGCAGTGGCGTGTTGATGTCGATGTGTTCAAACACAGTGAACTCTTTCTTCACCTTCACAGGTAGCAGCCAGGCCCTATGCAGCTCTGCTCGCACCCAGTACCTCACACTCCCATGTTTCCCCTCGAAAGAGGTGGCAAGGGGCCTTGAAGAGAGGAGGAGGAGGAAGAGGAGGAGGAAGAAAAAAGAAAATATTTCCAGGTTGATAATGTGTTCATTTGTACAGTATATCTTCGGTCTGTGTGGGAAAATGGGGTTATATGTTATGCTTGTGTGTGTGCGCCCCATTACTTACATCTGTGGTAAGTGGAAGCTAAAGGCAAACTCGTGTATGCCTGTATGGAGAACAGTAAGGCTTTCCTCTGGACTGTCCTCATCTGAAAGAAAGAACAACAAGATTCCAAATACACTGTACAGTACCATAACTGGCACATGCATACACAGATCTTCAGAGATTTGACACAAACCAGAATGCTCATTTCGACTAAAACAAAAGTCCCTACTCAATGTTATGGCAGTTTGGAAGGAACACCAGATGTCATTTGAGCTTTGAACAGATACACTTCACAAGCAGGAAACGACACACAGACACACAACACTGAATAGTTTTGTATCAAGGTATTTATTTATTTCCTGAAAAGTTAGCAGTGTGTCAACATACAAACCATACAATGTTCCAACCACATTCAGAAGTGAACTGTTTTACAGGATTAAGAAACATTTCATTTCAAAATATTAGCACATTGTAACAAACGTGTTGAGCTTGATTGTCCCACACACAAGGACACACAGACACCTTAACACATGCACACTATTACAGTGTCATATTTTTTTTTTTCATATTTTCTTGCATGCTGATTCGGCAGATGGTGAATCGTTAGAGACCCACCCAGAGACCGAAAACATGACCTTCATTCACTTCCTTATGTTTACATTATCCTGCTTAAGGCTGCTTTTAGTTCAGTTTCCTGCCACATCAGCAATCTGACTATTTCTCCTTGGCTTCTTTTTGAGTGTGTGTGTGTGTTTGTTCTGCACACACACATGCTCTCCTCAGCAGCACGGCTGTCATTAACAGTCCGTGACAGTGTGCTGAATGCTGTATGTATGTAAGTTACTGGTAGCACAGAGAAAGAGAGAGAGAGAGAGCGAGAGAGAGAGCAAGCAAGGGAGTGAGAGAGAGAGAGAGAGAGAGAGAGAGGGGGAAGTGAGAGAGAGAGAGAGAGAGAGAGAGAGAGAGCAAGGGAGTGTGTGAGAGAGAGAGAGAGAGAGAGAGAGAGAGAGAGAGAGAGAGAGAGAGAGAGAGAGAGAGAGAGAGAAAGGGAGTGTGAGAGAGAGAGAGAGGAGTGGGAGAGCAGGAGCAGACCGGTATGAACCAGAAACAAGCAGCTTCCCTCAGCCGGATACTCCAGCGCATGCATTATAACTCAGCCTCCCATTGGAGGAAACTTCACACACAAATTTCAGCTCAAACTGCTATTGGTTGAAATACGGCATGGCACTTCCTTCCTCCTTATCTATACCCATGTGTTATGGGAAGATGGAGGATAAGTAGAGCTATACACACAGCACCACCGAAGGCTACAGAGTTAAGGGTAAAGTTTTACACTCATGACAGGAGAAATGCTGGTAAATAAAGACAGACAATAAGAGCAGGTTCATTCAATTTCATTTATTCATCAGCGTCCATTTTATTGTACAAACGAACCAGACAACCAAGGAACATCATTCCAACATTTTCTAATTGTACAGGCAAGGTTAAAGATTTGGCTGACACAATCTCAAGCCTTGTTCCAGCATTTCAGCGATGACTGAAAAGTCATGTTCTAGAATAAGACCAACATCGGAAGAGTCCTGATGCTGGTCATCCAGAAATACTCTTGTTTGACTCTTTAAAAGAACACAGAGGTATCTGGCTAATTGATATTTGCATGGGTCTACAGTTGTACAGAAAAAAAGGATTTTCCTATCTAAGGCAGGACTGCCTTTTCCTGAGTGATGGTAACCATCTTCTTCAGTCGGTCTTGGGATGTCCTACTGTTGCAGATGGACGCGTCAGACTCAGAAAATGTTTCTTATGTTCCTATCTTTCAATTTCGTGTCTGTCTCGCCAAAATAGCTGGATTTAATATTAATGAGCTGGACTCCAATGAAATGATATTGGTGATTGAGCTGTGTTAGTCTGTCTTTGTTTGAGATACTAATCACTATGTGGTCATTGCAGTCATATCGTGACAATAAGCCTCAATATGTTAACATCTTGATGTAACATATTGCTTAAGTACCATAAATTACATTAGGACATAACAAATTATTAATGTCTTTGAGTTCGAGTTCAGCCAGAAAGGGTTGCTTCAAAGGATGCTGTACCTCAGTCACTTCCTCAGAAAGCATGATGTCATTGCAGACACATAGGAGAGTTTGGACCAATCAGTGACGAGAGAGGCTTGTCTCCCCACTACCCCCCTTCTCTAAACCAGTCTCTGAACAGGTTTGAACCGCTTCTAACAAAGGGAGTAGCCTTAACTTCAGAATATCTTGACAGCCTATTTTTAACTGAAAGAAACCGTTAAAACGATCAATGTTATTAGAAATGGGTGTTCTTTTAATTTGACTAGACTTTTGTTGTTGACTAACTTCAAATGTGAGTTTTGGTCATACATTTAGGATTCATTACCTAAAGTGGAAGGAAAGGATGCTCTGACAACTTCAACTGCTAATGTGTTGGACCACTCAATCAAGACGTAAAGTCACCATTTAAATAGACGAAATGAGTTAGGCCATATGACATTAATTATATTACACATTGTGTTCAGTAAATGAGAAGGACTATACCTAGACCGCTCGCATCAGCACCACTGTAGGTGCTCTTGGGGTTCACATTAGAGTTTAGATTGTCAGTTGGTGATTTCAGTTTGTTTTGTGTGGAATTACTGTACGTGTGATGCAAATACACCATTTAGTAAAAGGCAGTCCTCAACAAGTAAAATAATCAGCCCTAACCTACTGCAACAGAAAGACAACTTTTCCCGAAATATATATCCTATTTCTGTGAGAATACGACAATGTTGTTGTCCCTTACCTCTCTCCTCTCCTAATAAGATGTCGTAATGGTTTAAGTATTCCACTTCTTCGGTGTAATTCTGAGTATAGGCAGTGTTGGCTCCTGCATTCCGAGACTCAGTCCACCGAACCTTTGCTACTCCTCTCGCATTGATGCTCAACGTTTTAACGCGTACCTCTCCGGTGACATCCACGATTACCCTCCCTGAGACCGAGTCGCCACCGGAGAAAACGGGCAGGTTGCTTTCATTCAAACAGTCGAAGCAGACCGCTACGGTCTTTACCTTGCCCAGCACCATGTTTTTAAAAAAACGTCTATGAATAGGAAGGAAATAAGCCTTCGACTTGCACAGCCATAAGCACCTTTCTCATAGCCAGGCTGCAAACAGGCTATGTCAGTGGCTTTTTAGTTGACAAAACATAGAAGTATCTTGTGCCAGTCACCGTGGATGTAGATGGCATGTTCATCTAGGCTATGCTTCCGCAGTGTCCGGAATACAGTCTGAAAATGAAAACGAGACTCCAGCGCTTTCTTATAGGAGCTTGTGCGCAAAAACAACCTTACTGGGCATGTGCGCGCAGTAACCTACCACCCTCCGCAGGTTGTAAAACACAAAGTTCCCACAGGAAACCTTTAGTGTATTATATCCAACATCTTATCTAGCGAACAAATCATATAATAAGTATTTATTATATACTATATTAGTATATTATGTAATATAAAGTATATAATTAAATATAGTATAAGCATGTGATGTGACAACTAGCCTGTGTAAATTCGAGTGGACGAGGCCTACATCTAGATACACCACAATAAAAACTAATCGAGCTCAGAACTCTAATTTCAACAAGAAAAACGCTAAAAAGATCAGTAGGCTAATTGAACTGCGAAGTAAACAGCGAAGGATCAAGTCAGTTGTTGTTATATTTGTTGTATAGCCTAGCCTTCACGTGTAGGCTATTTTTTGTTAACCATTTGTATCAAGTTTGTACGGCCAACAGGGACACTTGAAAATGTAGGACATTTGTTCTATGAACCAAACGTACGTAGGTTTCTGGTCACTTTTGAAAGGTTTTGGCTGAAATTGTGTTATGAGAACTGACACGCTATGCGCAGCCAGAAATGTTAGTTTATTTCGGATTCTTTACTCTAATAGGCAGCAGGATCAATAAATTAACGTGGAAGGCTTCAGTATATATAAGACAACGTTATTCATACTCTCAAAATTCATACTCGTCTGGCCTTTAATTGCAAACATTAAACAAAGACACACAAGTGCATGTGTAGTAGTACGGTCTACTGCTTTCATTTTATGTAATTTTTTCTTCCGTGTCTAGCCAATAGGTTATAATCCCTCGATAGATAGGCCTACTCAGAGCAGGGTTCAAATGACGGCCGTGCTTGGGGGGGCGGGGGGCTTGACCCCCCCTAATTAAGACTTGGACCACACCAAAAGAGGTAAAAAGAACAGGGGGGGGGGGGAGTAAATATTACTTTATGCCCTGGAGAAGAAGTTGACCCCTGATTGTTATGTTTAATTCGCACTCTGACTCAGAGAATTACATCAGTAAAACTTGTGATAGGGAAGTGTTCTTGCAGTTCCTCAATGTGCTTTGAGAATCAATCACTTTTATTCTCACTTCTTACCAGACAAGACAATGGAGAGACAACAAAAGTAAGTACAACATGCTTTACTTAAAAGGAATCTCAATTATTATTATTTGTAAAGTATTTATTCCAGTTGCCACCTGGATTATATTGTTTCTACTTAGGGTTCCTCCTCAGTCTGCCTTCCAGAAGCTTCTGCTTCTGCTGGTGCTACTGGGTAACTCATGCGGTTGCTGTGGCCTGAGCTGGTCTCTGAGAAAATTACCCTGTAAAATCTCAATCAACCAATCACAAGTCTTCGACTGCTCAAACAGGAAGATATCCAACATACCCACAGGAATTGGCTGGAACGCCACGGACCTCACGCTCTCCGGAAACCTCATCGAGAAGATCTCCGCCGCCTCCTTTTGGAACCTTCAGAATCTAGAATTTCTAGATCTAGGATTCAACAGACCCAAATCTCCCAAGCAACCACTGAAGATAAAGAAAGACACATTCTCAGGGATGAGGAAGCTGAGAGAACTGCATCTTAATGGCAACAGCCTTCACACTGTGCCAGGGGGCCTCCCTTCTGGACTGCAGTTCCTAAACCTAAACTCCAACTTCATCACCAAGGTGAAACCAGGAGACTTCAAAGATACCCCAAACATTACGGTCCTCCATTTGGCTGCCAACTGCTACTTGGGGAGTTGTGGTAAAAAGTCCCTGAAAATAAAAAAGAAATCCTTGGTTCATTTAAGGTATCTGATGAACCTGACGCTGTCCTTCAACCGACTGAAGGCGATTCCTCGGTGCCTCCCGCTCTCCCTCCTCTCACTTAAACTCAAGCTAAATACTATTGACCGTATTCACGCTGGCGACCTGAGGAACCTGGTGAACCTGAAATTACTGGATCTGTCGGGTAACTGCCCTGTCTGCGCTAACACGCCTTTCTTCTGCCAGCCGTGTGAAACACCCAACGGAGAACTGCAGATCCACCCGAATGCCTTTGCTCCTCTTGCTCACCTGGAAGAGCTGAGGCTGTCGGGGAACTCTCTCCGAAGCGTACAGCCTTCCTGGTTTCAGAACCTAACCAGTCTACAGTACCTCTACCTCGCATTCAACTTTCTCATTGGTGACATGGCTACGGGGGACTTCCTCGCCATGTTACCACGCGTGGAGGTGATGGACCTGTCGTACAACACGGACGAATCGTATTCCCACAATTTAAACCTATCAAAGAGCTTTTCCAAACTGACCTCTCTGAAGACGTTACACTTGGAGAGCTACGTTTTTTTCCATCTCTCTGAAAACGATTTGGAGCCCCTCTACAGTTTAACCAATTTGTCCGTGTTAAATTTTGCCACCAACTTCCTCCTAAGGGCGAACCTCACTCTCTTCAACAAGTTCCACAATTTAACCGTTGTAGACTTGGCGGAAAATCGACTGTCCTTCCAGTCTCAGAGTGCCGATGCTTTATCTGCGTGTGAGTCTGGCTGTAAATCGAACTCAGTAAGACGCCGGTTTCACCCTTACATTCACAAAGACCAACTCTACCGCCGGTTCCCTCCCAGCATTAAACCACAGTGCTCTGCATATGGGCCCGTGCTGGACTTAAGCAGAAACAACATCATAAGCATCGACCCAGAAGCATTACAGGGACTAGAAAACACTGCCTGTCTCAACCTCTCCTTTAACTTTATCGGGGACATGTTCAATGGTAGTCAGTTCCTACATTTCCCAAGACTGAAGTACTTGGACATCTCCTATAACAAGCTGTACATGCGCTACAGGGATGCCTTTAGGGAACTTCCAGAGCTGGAAGTGCTGGATCTGACTGGTAATGCCCACTACTTTCTGATGAGTGGTCTTAACCACAGCCTGAATTTCCTGGACCTCCTGCCCTCTCTGAAAACCCTGAACCTGAGCTGGAACGAGATCAGCACCCTCACAGACAAGCAAATGTCCAGTAAGTCTCTTCAGGAGCTCAACTTCAGAGCCAACCGATTACACATCATGTGGAAAAGGAAGGGCTATTACAATCTGTTTCAGAACTTAACCAACCTGACCACCTTGGATTTGTCCCTCAACAAGCTTTCCCATATCCCTAAAAGGGTGTATGACTACCTACCCAAGACTCTTAGACGGCTTAGTCTGAGTGGGAACCGGATGAAGGCCTTCAGGTGGAACATGCTCCAACAGCAACCGTACTTAGAAGAACTGGACTTGAGTTTGAACCATCTTGAGTTTGTTGTGGAGAACTTGTCAAACTCGTCTTTGAGGCGGCTGGATTTGAGCCACAACCGGATTTCACAGCTGGCCCCTGGTTTCCTTAAACAAGCCGGGAGCCTCTGGGATCTTGATCTGAGCAGCAACAAGCTCCAGCTCATCAACCAGACTACATTCGAGTGGGATAGTGAGAACTACCTCGGCCGGCTGTCCCTCTACAACAACCCCTGGCGCTGCACCTGCGACCTGCTATACTTCCACCTGTGGATGAGGGAGAATGATGTGGAGCTCCCTCTACTGGCCACTAGTGTGACCTGCCACTTTCCCCAAGAGATGAGGGGCAAGTCTGTGTTGACGTACGACATACAGGCCTGTGTTAGCGACGACAAAGCAATGGCCATCTTTATCGTCACGTCTTTTCACATCATTCTGCTTCTGTTTGCGTCTGTCACGGCGCGTCTGTTCTACTGGGACCTGGCCTACGTACTCGAGTACGCTCTGGCCAAGCTCAAGCATCGGCGCCTGCCGTCGCCGGGCTACGCCTACGACGCCTTCGTCATGTACGACACCAAAGACCCACTGGCGTCCGACTGGGTCCTCAACCGCCTGAGGGTGGAGCTGGAGGAGCGAGGCGAGAGAGTCCGCCCCCTCTGCCTGGAGGAACGAGACTGGCAGCCGGGCGCGCCCGTCCTGGAGAACCTGTCGGCCAGCGTGCAGAAGAGCAGGAAGACGGTGTTGGTGATCACCGAGGGCTTCCTCTCGCACGGCGTCGTCCGCATGGCCGCCCTGCTGGTGCAGCAGCGCCTGGTGGAGGAGGGCGTGGACGCCCTGGTGCTGGTGCTGCTGCAGCCCGGCGTCCTGCGGCGCTCACGGATCCTCCACCTCCGCAGGCGTCTGTGCCGGCGCAGCGTCCTGGAGTGGCCCAGGCCGGCGCACCCGGCGGCCCAGCGCTGGTTCTGGCACCGGCTGCGGAGGGTCATTCACCAGGACCGCAGGGCCAATCACGCTCAGCTGCACGGGACCTACTTCACAGGGCAGTGATGTCACAAAGGCGAGAGGGCCGGAGATAGGTCAGACTGTGATTGCACCCACTATGGGGGTTCCCCACCACTGTCGTTAGAACAATATAACTAACAGGCCTTAATAATAAATAAATAAATAAAAACATTTCATTGGTTTGGTATTTATACTGTGTGTGGGTCTACCATTACAGACATTCCTTCATTTGCAAGCATTATTACATTCAAATTCATAGAATTATTTCAATAATTCATATTACAATAAAAACATAGAACAGCAACATAGCACAGAATGATGAACTGAAATGATGTTACTGTGCAATTATGTCTTGTGGTTTCAGAACCTGTACTTCCCATGTAGTTATGGGTGATTATTGAGACTTCAAACATTTTCATATCACCTTTAAGATACCGAAATATCTAAATCAAAGTATCCGTGTGAAACTGAAAGAGGAAGTAAACCACATTATACCGACAGCACTTCCAGTAAAACCATGACTTAGCCACATCTCAGCCAATAGACGTGTGATACATATACATGTAAACTTACCACATAACACAAATGCACTTACACACAGGTTCAGATTCATGCGAGTCACGTTGAAAGAACATGCATTCTCACTGCAGGATAAAAACTTGGCTTTAAACAGTGACATCAAAATCAGTGATATATGTTGACCATATGGATCCCATATCGAGTTGGGTATATGTGACGAATATAGGCTATAATGTTTGATACGAGATTAGATAAATAAATACAAAATAAGACTATCTGGCGCCACCTGTTGGTCTGACTGAAATACATAAACATTGCAGCCACAAGAGGCATTCAAATCCACTGAAATGCATTGACTGCTTATTAAAATATTGAAGCAAGCCCATCCCTGCTTCCTCTAAAGTAGGTTTTGATTGAGAACAGCTGTAAAAAGCTCAATGCATTAAAAACTGTCAGACAACTTGCAGAGATTCAGGCAACATACACGGTACATACAGTACATGCTCTTTCTTATACAGGACATAAATACATGTAGCAAGCAAACATCATTAAAATTCGATACTGAGACTCATGGTCACAGTTTAGTCCATAGATATAGGGCCTGGGGATTCTGGGAACTCCTTGGAGGCTGGGAGGGCCCCTGCAGTCTGGAAGGGCCTCTGTGAGGAAGGTGTTGAACCATCCAGAAGCGAGCACTTAAAATCCACCAAAGATTTGACTCGTTTCCTGTAAAATTCATTTGTGAGTAAAGCGAAAATATTCCTGTGTGTGTGTGGGTGTGTACTTCATTCGAGGAAAAGCTACTTTCAAGTAAAATACATTGACTGTTACCAGTTATCATATTTTAACATTAAAATCACTTAAAAAATAAAAAATAATACATTTGTACAATTTTTACAGTTGAAGGGTATTTATAAGCAACAGGTGTGCTAAATATGCTGTCTTTTCGAAATATAAAATAGAATGTCCCTTGTATGTATTTGTGCAAGTGTGTGGGACTAGCCCGGGTTGGTTCTCTTGCGTTTGTTAGGGCTCTGTCCAGGTTCAGCCTTGAGTTCTCGATACTGCACCTGTCCAACAAACACCAAGCATTACAGTCAGGCAGGCAGTCAACCAGAGACAGACAGACAGGAGAAGAGACAGACAGACAGACAGGACACATAGATAGATAGACAGACAGGCAGACACAGACAGACAGGAGGACAGCCATACAGGAGGACAGACAGACAACCAGACGCAGAGAGACAGACACACAGACTAGTAAAAAGCCAGACAGAAAACGAGAAACGCCAAACACAGTTCCTCTGTCCACCCACCACTTGAACATCTGAGGGCACTCTGGATAGGAAGTCCAGCAGCTCATTGTTGTCGATCATGTATGGGTCGCGCAGTTTCTTGGTGAACTTATTCACACCTGAGGAAGAACTCACAGATTCAAATCCAACCACACAGATAGTGTGCATTACCCCAATAACAGGCAAGTTGTTGTCAATGAAATCGCAGACACACGCAGGTGAGAACTTACCCCAGGTGAGTACCAAGTATCGTAGCGGGACAAGGTAGAGGAGAAACGTAGCCACGCACAGAGCAGAGATGGCTAACCAACTCAGGAAAGGCACTGTCCAGTTAAATACACTGAAGACAGGAAAGAACACGCGTGATATTAGGAGACAAGTACTGTAAGAAAAAGTAACACACATGCACACACACACTCACTTCTTAATCCTCTCTCCGTAGGAAGCAACTTCATCCAGACCGCTCTGCACAGTGATACACACATCCTGGATGGCATACAGCTTACCCATGAAGCCTTTGCGCTCAAAGTCCTACCATAACAACACACACATATATATAGACATAAGAGTCAGATGCGGATTGTAAACTTGAATTGTGTCAAAGTTCCCAATTCCATTGTTTTAAGTCTCCACCATCACCTCCGCCTCCCAAAACTTCCATTCAAGATATTTTACATTACATGTTTTCATTTAGCAGACGCTCTTATCCAGAGCGACTTACAGTAAGTACAGGGACATTCCCCCAAGGCAAGTAGGGTGAAGTGCCTTTCCCAAGGACACAACGTCATTTGGCACTGCCGGGAATCAAACTGGCAACCTTCAGATTACTAGCCCGATTCCCTAACCGCTCAGCCACCTGACTCCCCAAGACTCCTGGTTACCTTGTCATCCTTCTCCTCCTCGTCCTCCTCCCATTCAAACATGGCGTCCGCGGCCTGAGGGAGAGGAGACCAACGTCAAGACGGCTCTCCAGGAAAACGCGACCCTTCCAACGTTCCTCTTCCCTACCTCCTCTTCCCCTGCACTCCAGTCACAGCCTAGGTAGGTAGTCGGCCCAATCCACCACACCTTTCTCACAGCTTCAGGTGCTACACCTTCCACGGTAGGTCAGTGTAGTGGGCCCCTTCCTAAGATGTGGAGGCCAGTCTGTGTGTTTCCAATCAACATGGAAAAACACTGACGCTGAGCTAGAGATGATCTGTCACGCTTTTATATCAACCCAGGCCATCCATCTCTATATCCCCAGGAAGTCACTTAGGTCTTCTGAGCAGGGCTTACTAGTTGTCCCTTGAGCTAGACCAAAAACAAAATGGTGATTGTGCTTTAGACATGGCGGCTCCTACACTATGGAACGCTGTTCCTATAAAGATGTTCAGCAGAAAAAACCAGCTGAGATGAACTACTCCAAATTGCCATTTGTCTCGCCCGGTGCCGTCTAGCATTTGTAATTGTGTGTGTCTCTGTTGTTGTTTATGCTTTTGTTGTTTGATTCCTTAGCCGTTTTTAGGATGATATTTTTAACCGTTTTACTTTTCCGAAGCACCTTGTGACCTGGCTCTGCGTATGGTGCTATATTAAATAAAGTCACGTACTTACTGACTTACTCTGCCCCCTCTGACCTAGTCTGTGTCCGTCCTGTGTCCCCCCTCCCACCCTTCTCTATTTCCACCCTGCGCCAGACAGACCAGACGTTGTTTGTGTCTGATCGTGTCACTCAACCCCCCCCCCCCCCAACTAAACCTCAGCCTGTAGCTCCCCCCTCAACCCCCCATCCCCTCCCTGCCCCGCTCCAACTAAACCTCAGCCTGTAGCCCCCCCCATCAACCCCCCCAACCCCACCCCCCTCCCCCAACTAAACCTCAGCCTGTAGCCCCCCCTCAACCCCCCATCCCCCCTCCCTGCCCCCCCCCCCAACTAAACCTCAGCCTGTAGCCCCCCCTCAACCCCCATCCCCCCTCCCTGCCCCCCCCCCCAACTAAACCTCAGCCTGTAGCCCCCCCCCCCATCAACCCCCCAACCCCACCCCCCTCCCCCAACTAAACCTCAGCCTGTAGCCCCCCCCTCAACCCCTCATCCCCCCTTCCTGCCCCCCCCCCAACTAAACCTCAGCCTGTAGCAGCCCCCCCATCAACCCCCACAACCCCACCCCCCTCCCCCAACTAAACCTCAGCCTGTAGCTCCCCCCTAAACCCCCCCATCCTCCCTCCCTACCCCCCCACCCCACCACCCCCCAGACAGCACAGCCCTGCACGGTCCTCACCATGTCTTCAGTCCCCCTGCTGGTGGTAAAGCAGTAGTTCCAGGCCAGTATCAACAGCAGGGCCAGCGGGAGCATGTACACCTCGAAGTTCCACACACACACCACAAACAGCTGAGGGACAGAGTTGGTGTGTGTGTGTGTGTGTGTGTGTGTGTGGGGAGGGGGGTGTAAGTGAGACTCCTACAGGGACAATTCAAGTGTGTGTGTGTGTGTTTGTGTCCTACCAGGAAGGCGCAAATACTCCTTTGTGAAGACTCCCATTCGAAGCAGCTGTTCACGTAGGTCCCCGCGTTGATGAGCACCATGGCGCAGCGTTTCACGCGGTTGAAGTTCTGCTGGAACAACTGCGGGACGAGACGCAGACAGTCTTATCGCCGTCGTCCCCCCGTCCCGTCCCCTTGTGCTCCCGCTGGCCCCCGAAGGACGCGCGCTGACACTTACATGTTTGGAGAGCTTCGATTCTTCCTCGATGTACTTCTGCTCAGCAGGAACCAACGTCCTCAAACCGGCCTTTACCTGGGGTAGAACATACACACGGTCAGACAGGCACTGGAACATCCCTCCGAAGAGTATGGAGCTAACTACTGAGGCCACGTGAAGCCATTTCCTGGATGTTCGAGTGGCAGAAGTGGAGGACTAACCAGAGCTGTATATGACTTCAGCCCCCAGGTAGATGACACCCTTGGTCGGTCCGGTCAGTTTCTTGTTCTTGAGAACGTAACCCTTCTGTTCCCCGTCCTGGAACTGAGAGAGCGGGATGAACACACTGCCTTTACTACAGTCACACACACACACGCGCGGTGCGCG
>NC_090069.1:4497515-4541793 GCF_038355195.1 Osmerus mordax | reverse complement strand
ATATATTAGTAAGAGGGTGATGCTGCACGCCTACACCCCCACCCCGCTCGCCGCCCTCCCTCTCAACAGCCCCCCCCCCCCCACACACACACACACACACACACACAAACACCCTGTCAGGAATAATGAGTGTGAGAACCAGCACCAGAGGCTTGTTCGATGGAGATAATCAATTCCGACACAAAACAAACAATGGTGCGGGGATCAGGAACAACACTTTCCCTAACCAAGATCTCAGACTCAGTTTTAGTATCGGAGGCTAGCGAAAAGTTTATTTTGTTCGGAGTTATACCACAACATTGCAAACTCGATCTAGATTCTAAATGGTGAGAACCACTGGTCATCTAGGACATTCTGAACCTCATAGATTCTATAAATATCCAGGACAAGCGAAGGACGAGCAGTCCTCGCAATCTCCACATGACGTCAACATCTCGACTCTGAAGACAGGTAGAGGGATGTGGGGGAGCCCAAGAGGCCTGGGTTGGGGGTGGGGGGGGTCAGGGGGGTCAGGGCTCACCGATAGCAGCCGTCCGCACGTCGACGCCAGGGGAGACGACTCATTCTGAGCCGCGGAGCTGAGTAACACTCGAAACGCCAGCCGGGTCTCCGCGGCCAACCCCTCCGTCATCAAGAGAGAGCGAGGGGGAGGCGGCGGGTGAGAGAGAACGGACGAAGGAGAGAGAGGCAGAGCGGCAGTCTGAAGGCACCAGGAGACCGAGACATAGGGAGAGGCAGTCAGAACGAGCGGGAGGGGGGATAGAAGGCCAGGTAAACAGCCTGAGGAGCTTAGAGGAGTGTGGAGTGGCTAAACCGAGGGGGGAGGAGCCGAACAGGTGAAGGAGGGACGCGATTGGTCGCCGCTGTAATCTCTCCAGTGGACACCTCTTTATTGACGGTTGCAAAGGCCTAAACAACCATGAACACGAACATGAAGTTAATTTTTCTGTGTTTGGAATTTCCACTGTGTTGTGGAAATGACGCGTGCGATCAGTTCTTCTCCTATTACGGACTCTCGGCTTTCACACTAACTCCGTCGCCCAGGTTGTGACAATGTTTGCAGAGTCTATGCAAATGTACCCCTGAATGGGAAAATTGTTCAGACGACTCGAACCTTTGCTTTTCCCTACTGCCCGGGTCAAAATACATCGGCATGTTGTGTGAAAAGTTGCGAGTTCAGTAAAATTATGTGAAACCTAGGTCCTGCTTCTTGGAACTTTGTAAACTTGGCCTGTGGATACGGTAAGCACCACAACCACACACACATATGCACACACACACACGCACAACAGAGATAGTCATCATTATCACAGGAAGTGCTGGTTATAACAGTGACTGTTTATGTGCTGCCTAAGCATGTACCAAATATGCTTACACACACATACACACTCATGTCCGATCTGTGCAATCTGCCTCCTCATCCACTTCACTAGAATATTATTCTCATTGGTAGACTTGATACGGTGGCCGACATGTGCAAACGCGCTGCAAATTAAGAAAACACATGCAAATAGACAAAAGCAAATTAAGAAAACATGTTCATGAATTTGACAACACATAAGCAGCATTCAGCAAACGAGTTGCAAATACACACAACACAACCAAATACATAAACGCGCTGCAAATACATAAACGCGTTGCAAAAACGAAAGCACGCAAACCAAAAACACTGCATCCAGTTTTCACAACGGAAGTTGACCAGGCCTCTAGGGGGAGCACTAAATGGAACAGCTTGATTTTCGGCCCCACGGAGCAAGAGAGAACACATGAGAAGTTTGTTTTGGAAATGGGACCAAAATCTTTACTTCGATGATGGTCCAAACTTCTCATATGCTCTCTCTCTTTCGCTCCGTGGGGCCGAAAATCAAGCTGTTCCACTTATATGGGCTCAAAACGGGGCCAAAAGTATTGCAAATGCGTATAGGACAATCCACAAATGTAAAACGTGTTCCACAAATGTAAAATGTGTTCCGCAAATGTAAAACGTGTTTCGCAAATGTAAAACATGTTCCGCAAATGTAAATTGCTTTCCACAAATTAAAGTTAAATCAACATCCACAAATGTGATTAACTGTCCACAAACAATCACATTTTGATTTGCCTTTCAGTTTTTTTCTAACTACATATTTGCAAGACATTTTCAAGGGGATTGCGTAAAATTGGTGCCATAAAGCATCATTTGCGGAACACGTTTTACATTTGCGGAACACGTTTTACATTTGTGGATTGTCCTATACGCATTTGCAATACTTTTGGCCCCGTTTTGAGCCCATACACTTAGCGCTCCCCCTAGAGGCCTGGTCAACTTCCGTTGTGAAAACTGGATGCAGCGTTTTTGGTTTGCGTGCTTTCGTTTTTGCAACGCGTTTATGTATTTGCGGCGTTTTTGGTTTGCGTGCTTTCGTTTTTGCAACGCGTTTATGTATTTGCAGCGCGTTTATGTAGTATTTGGTTGTGTTGTGTGTATTTGCAGCGCGTTTGCTGAATGCTGCGCATGTGTTGTCAAATTCATGAAGATGTTTTCTTAATTTGCTTGTGTTGTCTATTTGCATGTGTTTTCTTAATTTGCAGCGCGTTTGCACATGTCGGCCACCGTAACTTGAATATTTCACAGTACAGACTTTCATAAAAACAGTCCTGTTACATCTTTAGCATCAGGGAACTGAGGATTGAGCATGATTTTACATTAGTCCCAATGGACCTTACTTCCACACATCACTTTTTATGAGTTTATGATACTGTCATATTTCCAATAACCCATTACCTTCCTGAACCAGAGTGCTTGAACTTTAATTAAACCTGCCCCCAAAAGATCAATAGTAGTAAAAGGTGTCTCCTGAAAGCTGGGGAGTTATATATGACTAACTCCTCACAGTGATACGCAGTTTAAAAGTTAGAAACCTTCCCATGTTGCAGCTGGAGCAAATTGACTGAAGTTAACTATGTGTGAGTCTCATACTGTAACAGTTGGCTTGCCCCAGACAATATTTTTGGTAGCATTTCAGTTTTTGGGGGGAGACAGGAAATGTAGGGAGAAAGAGAGGGGATGACATGCGGTAAAGGACCTGGGCCAGATTCGAACCCAGTCTGCCGCAGTGAGGTCTCAGCCTGGTCCGGACATTAGTCCGGTGAGCCACGGAGCGAGGCTTGCATTAGACCTTTGGCTAGACTTTGACGTAGACACTTTTGGTATGCCCTAGACATGCTGATTCTTCTGAGTATGTAACCCACCTTCAAATATGGGACATTCAAGAGATTTATGGGATATTTGTTGGTTTTATAAGCAATGCAAGTGGATGGAACAAGAAAGACTGTAAAAAACAACAAACTGGAATAACAACCAATACATACAAGGGGTTTACTCTACAAACGGAGTCAGGTGGCTGAGCGGTGAGGGAATCGGGCTAGTAATCCGAAGGTTACCAGTTCGATTCCCGGTCATGCCAACTGACGTTGTGTCCTTGGGCAAGGCACTTCACCCTACTTGCCTCGGGGGAATGTCCCTGTACTTACTGTAAGTCGCTCTGGATAAGAGCGTCTGCTAAATGACTAAATGTAAATGTACAAGCACATACATCCATAGACACCACAAACGTCATGAAGTCGATTTGACTCCGTTCTAGTTAGTCAGAAGGGGTTTCAAAACCATAGAAATTGTGGCGTGCCCTTTAAAGAGAATCCCAACCACACACAAGACACATGAGAATCTAACTGGCACACACAAACATGTTTGTTGGAAAACAAGGTGCGATTGGCTAGGGAATAAGGGGGAAAGACTCGTAAACACAACACGACCCTCCCTACGGAAGCTGGGTTTGCAGACAGCCCAAGCGTGACACCGGAGAAGCGGAGTCCCTTGTTCCAAACAGTGGTGTAATTGAACTGTGCAGGTTGGAGCAGGCAGGTGGGCCCCTTGGTGTTCTCATACCAGACTGGAATGCCAGACTTTCAGTTTGCCCAGTTTTGCAGTAAAACGAGCATCGCTCTCTCCAATCTCTCTTAGATTGACATCGCACAGTACCGCTGTAGAATCGTTGCCATATCACATGCTCCACGTCTGTCCATGTATAGGCCTACATAATACATTTACAAAATCAGTGTAGGCACAAGCTTTTTTTTTTTTTTTTTTTTTTTTTTACTTTTGCGGAAAACTCCTAAAGACCTAACTGTGTGGCTGTTGTCACAAAGATTTCCCCCAAAAATGGAGACAAAATGCCTCATTCGTTACAGGATAGGAGTAGTTGAGTGTCTCCCTACCGACCACAGGGATTCTCCGTGCATCGAGTTAGGGTTAGAGTGAACTTTCAACCTGACCTCAACAGGTTGACTAACGTCCTCGGGTACGCTATTACATCAGGATTCTTACCTCTAGACCAGGGTCCATTTCAGCGCTCTTCGGACAATGTGACCAAGATTTAATATCCTGTTTCATGTTGACATATCTAAAACAAATTTTATCATCTATGCTATAAAAGATGTACCTCGACGTACCTAGATCAAAGCACCTGGTGCACCTTGTCGTAAATGACTGATTTATCGGCAACAGTAGGAAAAGAGTATTCTGATTAAAAAAACTGCATCTGTTGTGCTGAAATGCCTCCCTCGTTTCAGTCCATTTTCGCGACTTATTACATCGACATGTTTCATGAAATGCAGCCGATGAGTGCAATATTTTAAGATCCTTACCTGCAGCTGATCATCTTCTTCCAGTGCTACAGCCTGGTTCCTGGCGGCCGGTTCATCACTCAGCCGCTCCAAACACGCCGAACCAAGAGAGGAGCTCTTGTGGTGGGACTGTACCAGATAAGCCACCGTGGGCGTCTTACTCTCCATGCTGCTGATGGGTGTCTGTGCGTCGGACTGCATTCTTTCGGCGCCTGCTTGACTAATGTTGCGGCTGTAGCCGGAGCTGGGGTTCACTTTGCCGCAGAGGGGCGACTCCTCTCCGTCAAGACCCACAGGAGCGGAGCAGAGCAGGTCGGGTTGAGACAAGGAGATCACTCTGTCCAAAACATGTCTCTTTTTCTTTCTCTTAAACATCCACATCCCCCTCTCCTTTTTCTCTCCTGTCTCTCTTGAGCCAAGATTAAGGCTGAGATTAAGCCTGGTTTTAGCTTGAAATTGTTTAAACAATTTGTTTTGGTGGGACGAGCCTTCATCCTCGTTCCATTCACCTCTCTCCATTGTCCGATTTGCCTCAATAAAGAAGATAAAACACGGTGCGCTGATGCTATCGAGTGAAGAGTAAAACCTATTACACTGAAGTATCCTGTCAAACGGCACTTGAGAGTAGTTCTGCAATTGATCTTCTGTAGCTACCCCACTACTGTTTAGTCAGCAAGGTTTTGTTACGCGGAAGCATAGTGGATGACGTGCTATACAAAGACAGATGTTCCATAACAAGCCCATTCAGCTTAGTCCTATTCGAAATCATGAGATCCATGAGTTTACTGTAAAACACCAAAGGCTCCTATTAAATGCCAGACTTTGGGCATGCGCGGATTTCCAATACCTGCCTCCACCAGCCCCAGGACCGTAAAACTTTTACAAGCTTTAAAAATGCACACGTGATGTTGTACCACGACATGGAGTTAGGTGATTTCACAATCAATGAAGGACATCCAGCCTGTGATGTAAAAGTGTCACAACATTGGTTTTATTATTGATGAGCATTGTGAGTCACTGTCTGTAACCTCGACTGTGTGAACAACATGCTGACAATATTTGAATTAACAGACAAAATAACCTCACATCCATGTACAATACTCATAAGCATGCCATGCTAATGTCTGGTAGCTGGCCAATAACATATGAGATTCCATCACTGGTTTGTCTGCAACAAATTGTAAGATTATTGATTGTGGTGCAACGCTTCATAAACCAATAGTCAACCTCAGAGGCAGTCTTTGAACGTTAAAGAGACAATGCCTGTATAACTTAATTGTCATCACTTTGGCTTCTATTCTGCTGGTCAAAAAAATGACACAATTTTTGCTGACACAAATACACCCTTTTTTTTGTCTCTGTCTCTCTCACACACAACCATGTTCATCACACACACACACAGGCTAACACCATGGAATAAACAGACAAAAAGAGAATAAATTAACTATACAATAAATAAACAAGCTCACTGTGGGACTTAGTAGGTCAAATAGTGCATAGGAAGTACTCAAATCTACATGAATGACAAACCACTTTCCCTTCAGTAAATCTAACAACAACTGATGTGTAAAGGTAACAAAGTGCAATCTACAAAGATACTACAAAGCTTGGCTAAAGACTGGATCCAACAGAAAAGCTTGTTGAAAAAAAATAAAACCCCCCATAGCTGTTGACCGTGTTCTGTGCTGGATTTATCCTGTGGGTTTTTTTCTACCGAAAACAGGTGACATGCACATTATTTATTTGTTCTTAGGAAACCAAGCCTGTTATCCCAGGCCATCGGAGACAATGTCAACTCGCCGACATCCTGGTGGAGATGAATTGATACATGGCAGGTCGTGTTGCATGGGCCCTGTGGAGCTCCGCCCACGTAAACAGTGGTTGGGCGTGAGGCCGAGGAAGTGGACGCATCACAGGTCTTGCTCGTGCATTTGCTGCTGCATCTTCTGTAGCATCTGCTGCATCCTTCTCAACTACAGGGAGGAGGGAGGGAGAGAGAGGATGAGAGAGAGAATGAGAGAGGGGATGAGAGAGAGAAAGAGAATGAGAGAGAGGGGATGAGAGAGAGAGAGAGAGAGAGAGAGAATGAGAGGGAGAGAGTGAGAGAGAGGGGATGAGAGAGAGAGAATCAGAGAGAGAGAATGAGAGAGAGAGAGAGAGAGAGAGAGGGGGGGGATGAGAGAGAAAGAGAGAGGATGAGAGTGAGAGAGAAGATGAGAGAGTGGCACACCCACAGAAACCACTAAGCTGTACAGTATCAGCTTGGGGCTGGAACAGTGTTTCTCGTACCTCTTCATCCTTCATCTTGATCAGCTTCTCCGTCTCCACGTCCGGAGTAGACAGGGGCAAGATGGGGATCGGGCTCTCAACACGGTTGACAGCATTCATCTTACTGCAACACACACACACACACACACACACACACACGACAGGAGTGAGCCCAAAAGACACACACACTTAAGACCGGGTCTGCCCTGAACACAAATATTTACACACACAATACAGGACTGAGCACTAAACACCCACACACAAAAGAAGGTGAGCCTTCTACATAAAAACACACACACAGTAATCAAGCGTTTAGGAGTGGGGATAGAGACAGGTTTAGCAAGGCGGTGAGAGAGGCTAAACGACTGTAGTCAAAAGAGAGACTAAAACAACTCTGCTTCTGTCTGGAGGGCTCAGGTAGATCACCAACTACCAGCCCAGAGCCCCCCACTCCACTAACGACTCCCGCCTGGCCAACGACCTGAACGAGTTCTACTGCAGATTTAAAAGACAATGAGTAGACAAAGACAGTAACTGGCCTCTTCAACAAGGCCAAGGACTCCCACAGACATTTAACTATTATCTATTTTAAGTCCAACACCTATTGCACTACGCACAAGCCACCTCGATCTCTTTTGCACTATGCTGCCCATAATAGATATGAATGGGCACATATATAAGAAGAATATCTATATCTATATATATCTATATCTATATCTATATCTATATCTATATCTATATCTATATCTATATCTATATATCTATATATCTATATATCTATATATCTATATATAGATATATCTATATATAGATATATATATATATAGATATATATATATATAGATATATATATATAGATATATATATATATATAGATTGTTTAATTCTTAGAATTAGTTAGACTATTGTGCTTTTAATTTAAGATCCGTATATGTTTATTGTTTTCACTTTCCTGCAACAGTAAATTCAGTGTTTGTGTAAACCTACATGACGAATAAACCAGATTCTGATTCTGATCCCTAAACACACGCACGCACGCACACACACACACTGCATCTACCTGGTCATGATCTGGATGCACTGGGCTCTGTAGTTTTCATAGTGACAGTCGCAGGTGATGTCCTTCAGGTCATGCATGTGCGTTCTGATTAGCATGGTCCTCAGCTTGACAAAGTCACAGTGGGACTGGTTCTCCACTAGACAAACACACACACACACACACACAGTAGCGTAAACATTAGGATTAATCCAAAACAGAATACTGGAAACTAATATTTGGGAGATCACTGGAACCCTCTTAGAGCAGTGTGGAGCAGAACGGGGGGGGGGGGGGGGGGGGGGGGGGGTGGTCCTACCCTCCACAATGCCCCATGGGTAAAGCCTTCCTCGCACTCTCTGACCTCTGGCCTCCACCACAGTATTGCTGCCGATCACGGCAAAAGGAGTGCTCTCCTAAAACACACACACACGTTGTTTTGTTGGAGGGAGGATAGGGGAGTGATGCGACTTGGAGGTCTGTGTGACGCCCGGCTGCAGGAGGCACACACCTTCAGCTCTCTGTCTCTCTGCTTGAAGTCCTCCTCTTCATCGGACTCACAGTCGGGGAACTGGTAGACCTTGATCCCCAGCTTGTCTATCTCCTCCCTCAGCTGAACGGACAAGGAGGGAGGGGGAGGGAGGGAGGGAGGTGGAAAGGTGAAGGAGACACCTGGAGGCAGTTTACAGTCAATCTGGACGCTACGGGATCCTCGGAGAACCCCCCCCACCCCCCGACCGCGGGTTCGTCTCCGCTACTCGTCGTCTCTGGCCTTACCCGGTCTTTCAGCTTCCGGATCTCGGTGGGCGTGAGGCAGTCCGCTTTGGAGATGAGCGGGACCACGTTGACCTTGTCCTGCAGTGCCTTCATGAACTCCACGTCGACAGGACGCAGCCTGCAGACGGTCGCCAGCTCAGCGTGAGGGCGCGTGCGTGCTTTGAGCGCGCGTGCGCATCAGTGTGCGTGTGCGTCTGTGTGAGCGTGCCTGCGTGAGAGCTCGTCTTACCCATGTCCAAAGGGGGGTATAAAGTAGAGACAACAGTGGACCCGGCTATCCTGGATGTTCTTCCTGTTCAGTCCGCTCTCGTCTCTGAAGTACTGCTCAAACTGCTGATCGATGTAGTCTGTGATGGGTCTCCAGCTGCAAACATATAACCAATCAGTCGTGAAAAACCATTAAAGTATCATCGAGTTTTCTGCATTGACGGGCAATTCCACAGTCACATACCACTCAGTATTGTTGACGGCATCTCCGAAGCCAGGTGTGTCTACAATAGTTAGCTTCAGCTTGACGCCCTTCTCCTCGATATCAACGGTGTACTTAGTGATCTCCACTGTCTGGCTGATACGCTCTAGAGCAAGACACGCACACAGAAAACCCTGGTGAGAGCGTATCGCTAACCGGTCGTGAATTTGCGTATTAGCATGCTCCATATACTCTCTTTTTATTACCTGAAGCAACACTGCCTCACGTTAAAAGGGATACAACTGTGACTTCTGACAGTTATTGTTGCCTCACCCTCAGCGTTGAGCAGTTTCCTGTCCTTGTGCAAGTCCGTTAGAAACAGGCTGTTCACCAGAGTGGATTTACCAAGGCCGGACTCCCCTGAAGAACAATCGTAAACACAAGTCATTTTCTCACTATTCACAATTCAGAATACGTCCTGCTCATAAATAGTGTTTTTATTGCCTCCCCTTCACAGCTCGGCCCTCTCACCTGCAACCATGAGGGTGAAGTCAAATCCTTTCTTCACAGACTTCCTGTGCACCTGGTTGGGGAGGGTTGCGAAGCCAACGTACTCCTTCTCCTCGAGTACCCAGAGACACAGAAGCAAGTCACACACATGATAAATCGGTGCAAGGTCTCACAGACCTCACAGCTTCCCTCGGTATCGCACAGCTCCGGAAGGCTACACGGCTGCCATGTTAGTAGGGCATTCCCATAATTCCCTTCATGTTTTATTGAGGCAGCAGGCAGAGGGGTATTCTGGGAGAGGGAGCTTGCCCTGAGGATGTCCACAGAACAACCAGTGGGGGGAGGGGAGAGCTACTGCATTTAACATACTGTCGCATACAAGCTCATGGTCCACAGAGCATCCCTCCCAAGGACTTAAGACTCGTTATTCGTGTGTGTGTGTGTGTTACTTGGTCCACCTCATTGGTTTGCATTTCTTCCAGTTGAGTGCTCTCTACTGAGATCTTGGGACCAATACCAACACAAGGAGCATCCAATGTGCCTGTGAGTTATGTAGAAGTGTAAATTGTTTTGCAGGATATGAGCACAGATCAATGCGCATGTGCCTGTGTGTGTGTTTGGGGGGGGGTCGTTTTGTGTGTGGGGGGAGTGTGGCATAATCATCCATGAGTAGGCCTGCTTCAAGAAGGCACAGAGACCAGAAAGAATACTCCTTAAAATCTCCCAAACAGAGCTGAGATGGACTGGAGTTGCTATGGAGACAGCTAGGAGGATTGGGTTTGACAAATTTGTTGTTCAGACATTACGCCCACTTGCGCCATTAATTAATGGGGAACTGTCTAAACCTCTTTCCATAGACCAGTAAAGCTATGCTGGAGAGTGGCTGTAGGGGAGCCCTCTGAGATATGGTTCAAGAATGGGTGGAGAAAGGACATTCATCGACTGTAAAACTTTCGAAACATGATGACATAAATTATGAGACGAATAACTGTATATCCTCCTCACACACCTTTCATTGTATTGCAGGGGTGTTACCTGGGCCAACAAGCGCCTATGCCTGTGATCCGCGCGCAGCTTGAACATACAACCACTGGACGCGCGCACACCAGGCAACACAATAGCAACTCGGTAACTCGCAGTTGGATGAGCAGAAATTAAAACAGGCAAGAACACCATCGTAATTTGGGTCACACACCGGTTATAGGCGGATTGGAAAATGTTGCTAAATGTACGCCGTGAATCTCGTTCAATTTCTTCCAAACGAAGCCCAGCTTGTTTACTAACCACGTCTGTTCATACACAGATCATATGAAAATAAATCACACCGACAAATTAGGTTACGTTGACTGAATTCTCAAATGATCTCTCTCTTTCTTTTTTTTCATTGAACGTGCTTCATAAATGCTTACCTCTATATCATCTCCTGAGTAGTATCCGCGATGGAATGATCCAGTGAAAGATGAAGCCAAGACGGGTGCAAGAGAGAACAGTAGAATGAAGTGAAAATAATTGATTGATAATTGATTAAGTATGCTGCAAACATTCCTTACCTGATTTGAGCGTTCGGCTCTTGTACCTCGTGCTGGTCGTCATCTTGGCCGCCGGAAAACAGCTGGATTCGTTCACGTAGTTGCGCGCTCCAGTTGAATGTGTCGTACACGAGCAATTTCACATAATTTATAAATTATTGCTGTGTAAACTATAATGCATTGTAAGATATGGCCAAATGAAATTCTACGCTAACGATCTATCTTTTTTATATAATGCAGAAAAATATCAAAATAAGAGCAGATTCTGAAAATGTTGTGGAGGAGTTGGAGTGTCGTCCCTGATAGCCCCACAAGGTGGCAGCCTTATGTCACTTTAAAACAGGCGGGTTGTTTTGGACCCTAGGGTGTTTGAATCGTATAAGTTGGACATGGCACCTCGAGAAGGAATGTCTGCCTTGGCATTCTCTGTCCTATATGTTGGGTTTGCGTGTCTACACTGTGCAGCCTCAACGAAGGGCTGCTATACCATAGGAAACCTGCTGACAAGAAGGTATTTTATCTAAACCATGTCAGTCAATGTTCAGTCTGTCTTTTCCCCTTCCCGCTCCCCAGGGAACCACAGCACGTTTATCTAAAACATCAAAGCCGTCACAGTCCTCCATTAGGCCCCACTAAGCAGTGTGGTCCTGCAATGGTGATGGTGACTGGTGCTCTCACACATTCCCCCACACATCTAAATATAGATAGCCTGCTGGGAAATTAGTCTGCGTTTTGGAAGAAAATGTGTAAATTACAATAACAGTTTATTGGGAACTCTGTTAGCAAACTGCTGAGTCTCTAAACCCTTTGACGCCTCATATGGCAGCATGGTGTTCGCTGTGCCTTGGTTATTGGCAAATGTAAATGATGTATATACCTCTACAGTCGTGGAGGAACATGAAACAAGGTTCACAGACGACATTTTCTCGAGCAAACAATGGAGCCATCGCTTTGCCGACATCAACAGAGAAACGGGTCGGTCGTTTATCAGCTGTGTCCTGTGTGGCACTCATGTAGGAGTTCTGTGAGGTCCATTGTAAAGGCCCTACCTAGAGAGGAACACCGTGGCAATTACATGACATTCAAGAGCAACCAATAAAAGGAGAGAGCTACCAGATGACTGAGACAAAAAGGAAGAGTGAGTGAGAGGAAGATAGAGAGAGGGAGGGGAACGAGAGCAAGAAAGAGTGAGGGGGGGGGGGGAGGGGAGGGCACGAAAGAGAGAGAGAGAGAGTGAGCAGAGCCCACATCCTGCAGGGCTGACACATACCTGCGGAGGGGAAGGGATGGCAAGGGAACAATGATGGGAACACAGGACTAAGTCAGGGTGGCCATGACCGACTCGTTTCCTCTGCTTTCACACCAGCGTAAGTACAGGTTCTGACAATGAGTTCCCAGCTGCAATCCCCCCCCCCCCCCCCCCCCCACACACACACACACACAGGCCACCCAAACATTGGCGACCACACTCCCCCCAGGCCACAGCGACACTGTTTTCTCATGTCTCCATCATGACTTTAGCCTCATGGATATCCAGTGTTCAGCTCAGGAGGGACAACGTTCTCGACTCAAACGGACATGTCTGGGATCAACATCTTCCTTTCTACTTTCTTCTACTGGATTTCACCTGCTGACTCTTATCTTATCCAATCTAAACCTCTGCTTCACCCCTAAGGGGGGTTCCGGAACATTCTTTCAGTCGCACCAATACATTTCCAGAGCAATGCAACAATCATAATTCGTTGGTTAACGATACCACATAACCATTACACTGAACGTTTTTACCGACGTGATCAATCCAGGTCGAGTCCTCCATGATTTCCTTTCATATTCTTACAAGGCCAGCAGTTATTGTTCTCTCAGATCTGCTAATGACCAGGAGGTGGATGTGACCTCAGTGTAATGAAGGAAGCATGGACTTCAGCCAGAAGCAACAATGCTGGAGCACATGGCTCAGTTTGCTTTCACGGTCAGCGCATGACATCGACGAGCTACTAGCACGCTTTTGCTTGTCCAGTAGTACATAGCAGCAAAGAACTGGAGGTGGATCTTCTGAACTAACAAGGATATTTCACATTCCCCGAGACACAGAGTACAATCTAATTGGACTCGTTTGACTAAATGTCTTGTTTAGATGTCATGGTTTATATCACAGCATGGAGTAAGCGTGTGTGGACGTGTGTGTACGAGTGTGGGTCTGCTGGACACACTCTGACCTGAGTGTGAATTTGAGTGTGGCCTGCCTGTTGATCCCCCACACACAGAGGTGTCGCACCGGGTCACATGATGACTTCAGCCAGGAAATGAGAGAAGGCCACTGGTTGGAAGTCCACACCCACACAATGGCCCATCACATGGACTCCAGTGTGGCTCCCTATAGAGAACGCTAAATCACAGAAGGAACACCGTATTGTTCTGAACAAGCTGTTTCTCCTTTTCCCCTCCGCGAAAAAAACAATTGAGGGAGAAGACAGTGGGCGGGCAAAGCTGGAAAAACGTTATTTTTTCGAGCGCGGACTGATAGAAAGGAGAGAAGTAGCGGCGTGTTGTTCTTTTCACGACATTCGGCAAATACGAACCTTTTGCATCTTGTTTTCAGAATGGGAGTGTACAGTATGTATACTGTGGGATGTTTTATCTTGCTAAATGACAGAGAGAAAGAGACAGGCCGAGAAGTAAGAGGGCGAGAGAAAGACCGTCTTGAAGTCACTCTGTTATCTCCCTGATTGCTCTTAATGACAACAGGAAATAGTGTTGTTCCAAGGAGGAAATGGGCTGATGTAGAGATAAGGCAGAAATGGTCCCGGAAATCAAAACAAGCACATGTAAAAACAACACAAGGAGACCAGAAGAGTTATTTGACAATCAAGACTCACTAAGAGAGCTGACTCACTCAAATGTGTCCATTCAGACCAGAATAAGAAAAACTAATCCACTCTAGGATTTAGGATGACGAGATAAAGTTCGGATTTAAGTTAGGAACGGGCAGGTCCAATGTCCACCACTGTCCAGAACTGTGCCACCCGACTTTGCTTTGGCAGTTGGGCAAGGTCATCTTATCAAGATGAGTCACAACACTTGTCCAGCTGATACCATCAACAGCAAAAAACAGCCTGAAAAAAACACCTATAAATACACAGCAATGTAAACAATGTGTCCCGTCTGTCTCCAGTAAGATAAACCCTGAGGAGAGAGACAGTGTGACCCCAGCTGGCTTCACCATCATAAACACAGAGAGGCCCTGGCAGCGTCTCAATCCTGAACTGTGGCCTCCTCTCCCCTGTCCTACCCTCGGCCTACAGTACACACTCTCTGCGCTTCCACAAGCGGGACCCACACCAGCTGAGGAGGTGTGGAGGAGTCACAAGGAGAGGACAGGGGACAGAGGCCAGGGGCCGCACAGTTGGGCAGCAAGGTTGGGCAAGTTAATTGGATTAGTGAGACATCAGAAGATCCAATCAGTTAAGGCCCCTAAAACCAAAATTACCCTAAAGTGAGGGGTGACACATCACATCTCCTACAACATGACTCATCATGTCCAGCTATGGCCAGAACCCCCTCACCCTGAGTGACTGCAGCAGGCCGGTTATCACGGCACAGCATGATGACACACGAGGACATCAAACCATATTCCCTGGTAGTCTACCCACCTAATAGCCAACAGGAATATATCATGTTGTCTCCCCCAGCTCTGACAATCTTTGCGACGTCGATATGTTTACTGCGGGGTCACCTGTGGCCAGAGGTTGTGCTGACTCAGAGAAAAGAAGCCTCAGGAAGGCATCAAACACAAGAAGCGAGTGGCAGCACCATACAGTAGCTGGTGTTTCAGTATGAGAATAATAAAGAGTTGACGTGGAGAAGAAATGCGTTGGGGAGGGGGAGGGGGTTCACAGAGAACAATGGCCAGGACAGGGAAATGATAAGAGACAGGACATCCTAGCAATTCTCCTTCCTTTCAGTCCCCCCCCCCCCCCCCCCACCAACACCCCCACCCCAACCACCACCTCGCTTCACTCCTTTCAATTATGACTGAGCCACCCCTGACCGAACACACGAGAGAATCGAGGCAAAAGGACCAAAAGCAATCACAGGAAAGCTGATTTCACAGGAGCAGTTCATAGTGTTTGGGCGTTGAGGTCAAGTTAGGCAAAGACCAGGGTTAGATTCAGAGATGTACATCAACATTCAAAGCTCAGAATTGACGCTTTCATCATCAGAAATCAGAAAGGGTTTCAATCGCCATGAAAGTTTGCACAGACAAGGAATTTATCATCTCTACCGCTTGACAATATTTCCCCCCTCTCCCCTCCCTGGCCGGCAAGTTCACAGCCTTGAAAATGACATTTACATTTTGTCATTTAGCAGACGCTCTTATCCAGAGCGACTTACAGTAACTACAGGGACATTCTCCCCCGAGGCAAGTAGGGTGAAGTGCCTTGCCCAAGGACACAACGTCATGTGGCTCGGCCGGGAATCGAACTGGCGACCTTCAGATACTAGCCCACTTCCCTAACCACTCAGCCACCTGACTACCTACATGGGTGTAGCTTCCAACCCATACACCACCCTCCAGAATAGATGCCAGTCCACTGGGCTTACAAGCACCTGCCACTTGAACGCTACGTGTGTGTGTGTCGGTGGAAGCACGCTCAGTCACACATACCATGGCTGAAGAGGAAACACCTGGTCAAGACCCACCTCCCCATCCCCACCTCACACAAATCAGAGTTGAAATCTATTGACTATTGTCTCGGTGGTGTTTAGGCTCTTGGTTTAAGCGATCCAACACATTCTGTCCGATAACGATACTTTCCGAAAGGATGATGGTTGATTGTGTTTTCATTAAGAAATGTGCTTTTCGTCAGCATGTTGACAGCCGACACTTCTATAAAATACATGTTGTTACATGTCATTGAATACAACCCATCGGATAACAATCATAGCGAAAGTGAAAGGCAAAAAAAATTGCAAAAAGAGAATCGAAAACGGGATGTCCCCCCCCCCCCAGAGACCAGTACCCTGGTCTCTCTCTTCTCTGGTCTTGAGAAACAGTTTTTTCTCTCTTCATGTCTCCGTCACCATGAACGTCAAAGCCTCTCTGTTTAGCGAACAGAATTTATGAGCCATTTCCCTCCGCCCTTTTTATGTTTGCTGGACATGGCTGCATTGAAACAAGCCAGTGTGAGGGGTGGAACCCCCCCCCCCTCTGGGTACCTTCCAGCCGTTCAACCCAACGGCCCTCTAAGGAGATGGGGTCTACTGGTGGAAGAGGGATGTACTGCTTGAGACTTCCACAGGAATGCTCCCACGTGCTAATTGAGGAATTAGGAGTGGCCCAAATTATTATCAGCATGCATCACTTTTCTTTCGAGTAAACACTGTTGAGTGGCCCTCAACGTGCACACGCGCACACGCCATTCCCCTCCCTTTGGAGTACCCATCCAGCAGTTTGGTTTCACATTCGCCAAAGGGATGATTACTTTTCAAACTTAAACGTGGTCTGATCTTAGTCCTGTTAGTTTGTCTATTCAAAAATTGGATAAATGGGACAGAGTTAAAGGGACATTTCAACAACACAACCTGATTCGCTATCCGTTGCACTGCAGTTTATCCTGTGTGTGCATGTGTTTATGAGTGTGTTTGTGTGTGTGTGTGTTTGAGAGGTTTCTTATTGGCCATATAGTAACTTCATAAAACCGGCTGATGGATTGCTGTAAATCGCTTCATTATTGGGAGGTATCGAACCTTTTCGACTCTAGAGTGAAACAGAGAAAACACACCGTTATTTATCTAAATCAAATCAAATCAAATGTATTTGTATAGCCCTTTTTACACGCAAGCATGTCACAGAGGGCTTCACATATGCCCATAGAACTGCCCCTCAACCATTCTACAATCTACATTTAATAAATGTAAATAAATATTAATAAATTAATAAACTTAAATATTCCTTATATACTCCACGATAGAACTCTTTGTACCTACCACTGTGCCAAATACCTCTTTCTTACAGTTTCTTCTAGGTCACTTGTCAATTAATTCCTTCTTATTACCGCAAAAAAAAACTAGTCAGTGATTTAATCACTGCTGCTGCTCATGGCTGCCAATGTGCCGCTCTCTGCCTCTCCTCGAACTCCTCATTGGCTGAGCCAGAGACGCGCCTGGCGCTTATTGGTTCATAGTTTCAGCTTTGTTTTGACATGTGTGTGAAACTGTGGAGTCAGTCTAGTGCTCTCTGGTCTGATAAACGTGAAGTCTGATACCCAGTCGTAGCCAGTCGATTCGGTTAGTCGGCACAGTAAGTTGTGTCCGGGCGGAGACATTTGTACCTTTTTTTTATTAGACAATTATAGATCTCCCAACTATACATTTGAACTTTATATTGTAGAAGATATAGCCCTATTGATATTCTTACTAACACAAATTCGTAATCTGAAGAAGTTGACATCAAATCTAAGCCATGCTTTCGGCGTGTCTGGAGTATCTGGGCCTGGGGTTTTGCGTCGCTGGATCATTACTGGGGATGGTCGCATGTGGTCTTCCCATGTGGAAGGTGACTGCGTTCATTGAGTCAAACATTCTCGTCGCTCAGACCATCTGGGACGGTCTCTGGATGTCTTGCGTGGTGCAAAGCACAGGACAGATGCAGTGCAAGACGCACGATTCCGTTCTTGCCCTCACCCAAGACCTGCAGACGGCGCGAGCCCTCACCGTGATCTCGGCCGTGTTAGGGGCTGCCGGGCTGACAGTAACGATTGCAGGTGCCCAGTGTACCAACTGCCTCACAACCGAATCGGTAAAAGCCAAGGTTGTTAACGCTGGTGGTGTGATCTACATCATCAGTGGGCTATTTTCCCTGGCTCCTCTCTGCTGGATGGCCAACCGAATCATAGTCGACTTTTACGACCCTGCGGTGCCACCGTCCATGAAAAGAGAGATTGGAGCCTCGATCTACATCGGCTGGGCTGCAACGGCCCTGCTCCTGCTCGGGGGAACCTTGCTGTGTTGCTCCTGTCCTGAGAATGTGAGGGGCGCCTACCCCATCAAATATGCTCCCACTAAAAGCGTCACTTCCAACGGTGAATTTGATAAAAAACATTATGTGTAGGCCGATAAAGTGGACTTGTGCGCAAAGATCGGACCAAATCTCTCCGATGTGAACCAGAAAGTAATGGGTCACATTGGTATTTGTGGACATACCGAATCAACTTAAGTGTTGCCTCAACTGTGATTTTTGCATGATTTAGATTCTTCTAAATGATGTTCATTTTCCCAGTTATTATATAGACATTTTGTTTATGCCTAGTGTATAATGTTGTGACTGTCGGACGCATATGGGCCATTGTCTTGCCCAAGTGGTAAGACATGGTATGTGAACTATCTGAATGCCGTATTGTTCTTTCCAGTGTCTGGTTATTAATAGTCACGTCCGGAGAGATGTATTTTTTAGTCTGTTTCCACATAGATGATTCCTTTGTAGCGTAGCCTACTGAGACCGATGTGATTTCCTATTGTAATCCAAGGGGCTCATTTACATATGAATGCATTTGCTCTGCAGTTTTCGTGCATCAAATTATTGTTTTCTTCCACAATGTATTGTTATATATCCGTTTTTTGTAATAAACAATATTGTACAAGCGTTTTGATACTTTTTCAAGTTGTAAGTGGAACTTGATTTGTCCCCACACGCTGGGACAATAGGTTGTACAGCAGTAAAACACAAAATAATGCATGCCTAACAAAGGCACACAATCACCCCAAAGGAAAATAAAAACACAGAAAAAGCATCCTGTGAGTGTGTGTCTGTATCCTGACTAATCCTGTCTCTGACATCACTACGCAAGTAGAGCATGCAAGGCCAATTCAACAGCACACATACAATACACAGTATCATGACCAGGATCTGCAGGAAGACCAGCAAACTTGGCCTAGATGGAGGATTTGGCCCAGTGGAACACACAAACAAACTGGATCGTGTGAGAGCGCCACACATCAACAGGACGGAAGCCAGACTCCCTGATGAACCCATACACATGCATGTGTACTGTGGAAATCACAAACACCATGACCTCTGCCCCAGTAACCCAGTCTTGTACAGGGACGGGGAACACATTAGGGCTACTCCCTGATATCATCTCTGGAGGGAATACCGACAGCACCAAACTGGAGGGAGAGATGTGATGAGGATCGTGTTAACGTACACTTCAGTACAGAGCAGCCTAGATTAGCGTCTAATGAGAAACAAAGAGTTCAATGTGAGTACAAAATGTCATATGCGAGCTGGTAGCAGAATCTTGACCATTTTTTGTATGACTGCCTGGGCCATAAAATATTCATTGTTTAGCATCAAGCCCGGACTGTGCTGGGGCCTTTTTCATCCTATTAGTGCACACACAGCTACAAGACAATTACCTGCTTGTGCAGTACAGTACTCATCTCATTTACAATGACAATACAACTCACAGATTAGATCATTTGATTTTATTTTCCTTTTGCTTCATAACTAAAATATTTACATTAGCAGTTTTATTGAGGCTCAGAACAGGACTGTGTAGATCATGTCCTACAATGCGCGACACAGAGCATACAGTCTTAAATAATCAAACAGATCAAGCTGACAGTGATTACAACTCCTGCACTAACCGTTTCTTCGGATCAAACCGCAAACTTTAGGATCATAACCTGGTAGGCCTACACCATTTTGATGCAATCAAAAGTTGACCAGAAATGTTCCTAGACACCGCTGTTTGGCTACCACTTGCCTACGACATGGTAATAGATGGGCAGTCACAGCAATGCTACAGCCACCAAAAGCAGTCTGGGCGTGTACACATCTATGTAGATCCTGAACCAGTGTGCATCCATCAAGTGTCGTCTGCGCTCTGGTGACGTTTGAGGGGGAAAAGGCAGCTGAGATACATCGCTGCTCCCTTCTTGTAAGAATGGGTATTACAGCACACACAAAAAAAAACAACAGATGGTGCGAGAGACAGCTTCCAAGTCTGAGTACTTGATGTTTTCCCCAGATTCTCTGAGCAAAAGTCAGCTGTCGTCCTAATATCTAAGGAATCCGGTTCGCAGGCACGGCAAAAGATGAATGTTTGTGAGGCAGGTTAGTCTTATCACGTAAATAATGTTCTTGAGAGGGGCGTTTTATCCCAGTTACTCTTCAAATGGGGGATGAGGGAGAGCAGCAGATCTGAAACTCAAAGGCGTACTGGGTGTTGAACACAGCGGTTCCAACTGTAAAAGCCCATTGGTGTGGATAGACTGGAGGATAGCCCCGACAGTATCTCTTGACGTAGACCGTGTCAATATCTGAATGATGAAGGATTAGGACCCATGGTAAGATTGCCTGATCCTAGATCAATACGAAGGGCTACTTCCAACCAGAGCACGGCCTGAATGCTACTGCTTGTATTCCTTGAGTAGCTGTCCGGCGATGACCAGCCTCTGGATCTCACTGGTGCCCTCATAGATTTCTGTGATGCGTGCGTCCCGGTAGTGTCTTTCCGCGGGCATGTCCGTCACATAACCCATTCCTCCCAAAACTTGGATGGCCTTTTTTTTGGGATTCCACATTAAAGTTGATGGAAAGAAAAGTAAATAAATGTCGGAGAGATGCATTCAACAGATATATGGCCATAAAACAGGCATAACTAACAAACAATCTAAAAATACCGGATAGACTCAGTAGAGTGGGGTATGTTTTCGGTCTAAACATCCAATCCTTTTGGCCGAGCCAGAGGCTGGCCGTGTCTTACCTGGTGAGCGCAGAAGGTGGCAGCCTCAGACGCTGCCAGTTTGGCCATGGCTGCTTCCTGTGGGACAGGAAACAGGAAGCACGGTGAGGAAGAATCGGAGCGCTGGAGCTCTCTCGAAAAACAACGAGAGAGAGGAAGGAAAAGCGAGGGAGGGAGGGGGGAGGAGGGGGCCTGTGTACCTTCGAGTAGGGCATCTTGGCATCTCGTAGCAGCGCCGATTTCCACGTGAGCAGGCGAGCGCTCTCCAACGCCACGGCCATGTCGGCCAGCTTAAACTGCGGAACGCAAACACGCGTGCCTCGGTAAACACGAGCAGCCGAGCACCGGCAAATCATTCTCCCGGACCCAAGACCGCCTGGTGACCTGCCCCGCCTACCTGTATGGCCTGCATCTTGCCGATGGGGGCGCCGAACGCAATGCGTTTGTGGGAGTAGTCCGCGGCGCAGTCTAGGGAAGCCTGTGCAATCCCAAGGGCCTGGGAGGCTATACCGATACGCCCACTGTCCAGGGTTTGCTACGGGGGAACAGACATAAAACACCTCTCTCAATAGAAGCTTCATTGTGCGTGACTCTTACTATTCCAAATGCAGAAACAAGTCAGTTGTGTGCATATCACACGCACACAGTGCAGTGCACTGGACACAGCCACAAGAAGAGATAGTCAGGTTTGAGTGTTTTAAAGGTGAAGGGGGTGTTGTTTGCAAGCTTTTTGAAGTATAATGGCATGCTCCAACCCACCATGGCGATCTTGAACCCTGCCCCTCGGGGGCCCAGCATGTTGCCCAGTGGTATCCTGCAGTCCTCCAGGATGATGTTGGCGGTGGACGACGCCCTGATGCCCAGCTTGTCCTCCTTCTTGCCCAGGGACAGGCCCGGGTGAGGCATGGGGACCAGGAAAGCACTGATGCCCTGCAGAGAGCGGAAGCCAAGGGGGAAGGATGGATTGCTGTAAATCACATCCGCGCCTCACGTCGGGCCAATCACATCCACGCCTCACGTCGGGCCAATCACATCCACGCCTCACGTCGGGCCAATCACATCCACGCTTCACGTCGGGCCAATCACATCCACGCCTCACGTCGGGCCAATCACATCCACACCTCACGTGGCCAATCACATCCACGCTTCACGTCGGGCCAATCACATCCACGCCTCACGTCGGGCCAATCACATCCACGCCTCACGTCGGGCCAATCACATCCACGCCTCACGTCGGGCCAATCACATCCACGCCTCACGTCGGGCCAATCACATCCACGCCTCACGTCGGGCCAATCGCATCGCCTCCGAGGGCACGTGTGCGTTCCTGACCTTGTGTTTGAGTTTCTTGTCGGTCGTAGCGAAGACGACCGTGGCGGAGGCGTCCCAGCTGTTGGTGATCCAGGCCTTCGTCCCGTTCAGCACCCACTCGTCCCCGTCCTGCTGGGCCAGCGTAGACGCCGCCCCCGCATCACTGCCGTTGCCTGGGACAGAACGAGATAGCGGGTGAATTCGTGAAAAGGAGAGCGGAGGAAAGAACTAGAGTTGAGGTGAGAAGTGGATGACCTCCTGTCAGGATTTATTAACTGTGTACGTTTGTGTGTGTGTATGTGTGTGAATGTGTGTGTGTGTGTGTGTGTGTGTGTGTGTGTGTGTACCTGGTTCACTGAGGGAGAAGCAGCCAACCTTCTCTCCTGTGGTGAAGGGAGGAATCCACTCACGTTTCTGCTCCTCCGTTCCATACTTTAACACTGGGCCAATGTAGAGAGACTGGAAGGCAAACGGTTCAAATGCTTGAGGGGATACAGTGAGAGGCTCATAATATCGAACAAGGCTGTGATCATTTGGGAATTCAGCCAAGTGGGCAAACACGTACGTTGTTGACAGAAACCACCACTCCTGTACTGGCACATCCTCGACTGATCTCCTCCACGGCCAGACTGTAGGCCAGGTAGTCCATCCCAGCTCCCCCGAGTTCCTCTGGTACCTCGATGGCCATCACACCCATCTGCCCCAGCTCCCGTACCTACATGCCAAAACACAAGGGAATAAGGTTCTATGTGACTAGCATTGCACACAACAGGATCTTGAATTGACGTATCCGAGTTGTTTTGTGTTTGGCAGAGGGGTGCATGTACCTGTTTGGCAGGGTACCTGTGTTCCTTGTCTAGTTGTGCGGCAATAGGGGCTAGTTCTCGGTCTGCGTAGTCTCTACACGTCTGCCTGAGCATCTGGTGCATCTCAGGTAGCTCGGCAAGCTGTGTTAGTCCACGACAGCCACTTAGACACAGCCCCAGGGCTGGGGAAGAGACGGAAGATGAATAAAACCATGACTCATCCGTCATAACATTATTGTTCAATCACAATCTTTGGTGTTTTTGTTTTCTGTTATTTGTCATTGTCGGCATTATCGGCGCAGACCCATGAACTACACCCTTAACCTTCGCAAAGGTTACGTAAAAATATGATGGCCACTTTTTAAAAACAGAGCCTAATTGCTATGGTTGGGAAAGTGTCAAACGGGAGGACAACTTGCAGAATTGGGTGAAAGGTCGCCCTGCGAATGCGCGCTCACAACCTTTCTCCTAGTGCATGCACGCGCTCGCACTGTGAACCACCGCTTCAAATATCAATGCATGTCAAATTTAACTACTAACCCTTTCAAAATAAACTAAATGTACAGAGATAACATGTATTAAGCCCTGGAATGAGATGTTAACTGTAAATTTGGCGAGATAGCGAACAATCGTTATCTAACCTGACAATTAGCTAGCTGCTAGCAATGCTAGTCCTTACTTAACCCCATTCAAAACAACAAGCTAGCACTCGTTAGCGACATTACCATTGCAATTACACGAACGCATTCATTCAATCATGCTGGCATTAAAAGCAACCTAATTAACTACCCATCTGCTTGTTTGATAACTAGCTTAGCCAATCTTCCTGCTAGCAAGCCCTTTCAGTTGTTTTACTTTGTCAGCTGTATGACCTTTGAATTAATAAGAAGTTTAAATTAGACGTCTTATTCGAGAATGGAGGTATTTCATGTTAATCAATAGTTAAAGCGCTAATACTAACCTTTCTTTGCTTTGAAAAGTGCTGCCATTATTACTCTTCAGCTTGCTTGTGCAACTCTCGTTTGTGTGTGTGGTGGAGGCAGAAGCGTTATGTGACGTAGTCGATACGTCCTCGACGCCAAAATGTTGACTGTTGACATGTGACTGTTGTATAGTAAATAAATAACGTTCATATTTAAATTAAAGTTAAACTACAGAGAGGCATCGCGTGGAGGTGAAATTAATCCTTGAATTTTTTTGGTGGCTTGACTTTGCCAGCGTGTGGGAGAATGGGAGGAATAATATAGAGAGTGAAAGACATAACTAGCAGAGCCAGAGAAATAGTCAATAGCAGGAAGTAGTGTTGTGGAATTGCAATCAAAGCCCCAAATAAAGGTTGTCCAACCAGGGAGGTTCAAGTTTTTCCAAACATGTTTATTTTTGGCATCATAAAAAGTCATTTAGGTTGTCCGGTACGATGCTATCATTCTATTCCTTTGGGTTGGAGGGATGAGGGTTGAGGTTAGGGTCATTTAAGGGAGGAGAGGGTAAGGAAAAATAAAAAGCGCCGGATGGGCGGTTGAGAGCTGGTTGCAACTACACCAGACGTCCAGCAGGGGTCCCTCACTTGCTGGCGGCGGTGAAGTTGAAGCATCCTCTCTGGTGGAACTGCATATCCCTGACACGACGCATGGACTGGATCTGGGGCTGGAAGGCGCAGAACTCGTTGTAGTGTCTGTAATCACCACACTCGAACAGGTACTGGTAGCCTCTGTAGCCGGGGTACTGGTAACCCACCCACCTGGAGAGAGAACAGACAAAAACAGCAATGATGAGTGACTTGGTATAATATGTTTTTTTTCAACGCATACCTGTCTTAATGTCAATAATGTCTAGCCTGTGCTACATTAAAATTCCGTGCGATTTTGAACACCCGTGAGCGAAATCAAACATTCTCAACTAAAAATACACATTTGATGTTTTATGAGCTACAGACATCTCACAGTCATCCGCCTGCCTTATGACTCTAATGCCACACTACTTACGCCACACACTGCATTCAATGACTAGCCCTGGGGTTCCTCCAACGACATGTCTCTATTGACTTGCTGTTCTTCAAAGTTCCCTAACTTGGCACAGGAATATGATAGGATGGATAGGGTGCCATTTGAGATATGCTCTCAAGTAAATGAATGTATTTGAGCCATACTGTCAAGGTATTCCACTCTGAGACGGATTGGGTAAAACACGAAATGTTTTACGCCCCTGTATGAATCACTGCTGAACCAGTGCTGTTGAGGAACACCCTAGGGGAAAGCTATGTGTGTAGTAATGTGTACTTACACTCCGCCAGGCACCCTCACGCTGCCCACTCTGTCGGTGAAACCATGCGCCCAGAGGGTGGGCACGTCATCCTCCTGGATCTCCATCTTGTTGCCCTTGAAGTCGCACAGCTCAAACAGGCAGATCTTGTGCTCCATGCTGTCCTGTATGGCAGACACAGAGTAAGAGGGTTCGTGGGACTTTTCCGTGCTTCATATTTACACGTGAATCTTAGGGATATTCGATATTCAAAGTCTATTTATGTCAAATCTGTTTCTCCTTGTGAAAATATAGCTTCTTCTTTTTTTGCCCCCCGCTAAAATCGTTGCCATCTGATTGGCTCACCATGCGGATGGGCCTGAGGGACATGAGGCAGTCGCTGCGGTAAGAGTTGCTCCAGGTATCCCAGCGAGGATACTCGCCCTTCTCCAGGATGAACATCTCCCCACGGAAGTTAGTCTGCTCAAAGGCAACAAAGCTGGAGAGGGGGGGTCGCCAAGGGCAGGGGGGGGACAGGGGTGAGAGGAGGGGAGAGAGGGATTAGAGGAGGGGTAGACCTGTGGATGAAGTGAGCGTGAAGGAAGGTGGAAAGAGGAAGGATGATTGCCTTGGAGTACAGTGAACATGCTTGTGTGCGCGGTTAATATAAATTTTTTTTTTTGGGGGGGGGGGCGGGGGGTGAGCAAAACATGAGACCTGTAGGTCCTGAGGGTTTGTTTGTCCACTTACGGGCCGCACTCCACGATGATACTGCGCACTCTATCCATGCCGCGGTCACACACATTCATACACTCGTTCTGGACCTCCATCATTCTTCCCTGGAAGTTCTCCTGGTCGAACAGCATGATCTGCACCAGAGTCAACGGGAACATATTAGTCCAATCGGAATCCAGGTGAAGGAAAGCTTTAGGACTGATAAGAAATGGCGAATCGCTGTTGTACTGTGAAATGTCCTAATGATGCTGTGACTCACTCTGAAGGAACCCATGCCAGGGTCTCCGGTCTTGGTGGCCTTGCTGGTGGCAGCGGGGGCACCCTTGTCCTTGGCATCAGTGCCCTGGTTGGAGGCGGACTTGGCAGTCTGAGACATGATGTTAGAGTCTGGGAGAAAAGAGTAAAGGAGAAGAGCAGAAATGGGGTGAGCAGGGTGAGGGGGATGAAATGAAAGGTTGACATACAGAGGGACAGGCGAGTACGTAGGAAGGGGAAAGAGCGAAGGAAAACGAGATAGGAACAATTTTCACAAACATACAAAGTGTAGGGTCAGTACTTTCTGTGGGCACTGTGATGTCTATGAAGAAATTCCCCCCCAAAAGTACCAGAGTTTCGGAATAAGGTTGGTGTTTCTACTGGGTGAATCTGGTTCACGAGTGGGCCCTAGTCTCCAACTTTACAGAAAATTACCATCTAGCCTGGGCACTGAGGGCCTCATGAATGCCCTCAGGCCTGGGCCTCTGCTAGGGGCTCTCACCAGCCTTAGGGTGACTCGTCCGGGCCAAGCGGAGAGAGTGGAGCCCTACTGCCGGCTGTGCCCCCTGTACTGCAGTGGAACGGCTGGTGTCTGAGTGTGCGTGGGTCTGTGTGTGTCCTTACCTGCGTGAGTTTAGCTTGCAGTGCCGTGTGTGGGAGGCTGGCTCGTGCTGGTCCCCTCAGCGCCGCGGCCCAGCTTTTATACCCTGGCAAAGGCCGAACGTAGGGGCTCACGGCACAATAGAAAGCGCCTCGTCATCACAGTTGGTCAGTGCCAAAGCGGTCGGGTCATCGCATCGCCGAGAATCCCCCCCCAACTCCCCCGGCCCCACCGGCCTGCCTGTAAGCACTTTACTGTCAAAGGAAAGCCCTGACAAAGGCACTTTCCCCCTGTGTTGGTGTGGTTGGGCCTGTAAGCTATAGCTGCGTATAGATGTGGAATGCATAGACCTAGAGGGAGCAAAGAGTTAATCCCCCTCATCTACCTCTCGCTCATACAGATGCTCTGTTCACAAGTACTGTTTTTACAACTCCAAAAGAGACATTTCAATCACAAGTTAAAACTGGGTATAGTTAAAGCAATTGTCATATTCAGAATTATCGATTTAGATGCATAATAGGTGGATTTTAGGGGGTGGGTATAGCTTGGTGGATAGAAAATTTGGTTGCCTCACAAGGTCGAAGGTTCATACCCTCCCTGGATAGTACGTCGCTTTGGATAAAGGTGTCTGTTGAATACATTCATTATTATAATTTCTCATTCGAATGAGTGTCTTTTCACATATTCTTGTTGCAATAAGCTTGAAAGAGTCAACTGAAAACGTACTTACAAACCTACAAAGCAAGACCAGTGACACTATAATTCACCAATGTGGTCAGGAAATGACACGCGGGATGATGGATAATCGGTATTTAATTTAGCATGAGATAACATGCTAAATTATGTGCTTTCCCACAACTCCCCTCTACGCTTGCATTTCTCAGTGTTGCAGTCAGAAGCCATGACCACACCAGACAAAAGGAAGGATTGTTAGACGTTATTGGTAAATAAAGGGTCAATTAGAAGGTCAGGTCAAACTTTGAACTGAATAATGACTTTCATTGTTTGATCAGGTTAGTCAGTGTACCACACACTGAATATAGCTCAGTGGTATAGTGTTTGACCGTAGATAAGAGGTGACAGGTTAAAATCCCCCCCCCCCAGTATGAGGCTTTGGATAAAAGTGTGCTTAATGAACACACATTATCCAGCTGGACAGTCAGACTGACCAAAAGTCAGCTACCAAAAGGAGTGTCTCTCCATCTCTGTTTACCACTGGTTGACTAGGCAACCACTCAACTGTTAAAACAAACGAGAGCCTCTGTGTTGAGAGTTGAGCTGATGCATGTAGCTAAAGCTACAATCATGCGAACATCCTCTTGGAATACTGTATTTGATTGTCAACTTATTCATATCATTAAAAATACCATCATAAATTTCCCTATGAAAACGGGTGGGGAGTTGTTTATAAGAGAATAGCAACAGATGAGCCCAAACTATTAGTATTCCTGCTGGAGCTTTTGGCAATTGAGTTCCTCTGGCTGAACTTTCCACATTTCAGTCCTCTGGCTGTTAGAGGGAGAATAGTGGCTTATTTCTTGGCTGTATTCCTTTCTCCCCTCTGCCAAGAGCTCCACATTCCCCCCTCTGTTGAGCAGCACCGAAGTATGCCTAACAATATCACATATTTATCACGAGTGACAGAGACAGTGTCTTTGCTGGTCAAAAACAATTCAGCTTTAACCTCCGTTATCTATTTCCATCTATAGTACTGTATTATGTCCTCCACGGTTGTAAGAAATCAATTGGCTGTACAGTAAATATATATGAAGTGAATGCTTAACACCAGACCCATTGCAAAACTATACAACATCAGTATTCTTAAGAGTTCCTCATGAGTGTGAGCAAACACGGGTGACAGGAGGGAGGCCAGGTATGCGTGTGCCGTGTGGTGGTTAAGTGTGGGACGGAGGAAGACGTCGAGAAGGAGACAAGAAGGAATAGGAGGGAGGGCGGGAGACGGAGAGAGAAAGCGGTTTCGAGGGGAAACAGACGCTATGTGAGAGAGAAGAATACAGCCAAGGCCAGGGCAACAAGTGAGACAAAACCAAAAAGCAGGCATGGCTTTGAGAGCAACCCCCCCCCCCCCCGACCCTCCCTACCCCCCCCCCCCCCCCTTGCCTTTCTCACTAAGAGTCCTTAACGTGTGCCCCCTCGCCTTTCTCCAGGTCTGTGTCCCTTGCCCTGGGCGATACTGTGGCGTCTGCACTTCTACCCCTCTATAGATTAACCCTGCTTTTGTCGGGGGGGACAATGAGAAGCCCCTCCCCGCTGCTGAGCCGGGGCTTTCAGCGTGGCCCTTTGCCAGGGGAGGCTTTAAAAGGGTGGGGGCGCGTGCCTCCTCTCATTCCCACACCAGGACATCCCAAGGGCATCAAAGCGAGGTGAGTCCCCCTGTCCCTCTCTCCCCTAACCCGGGCATCCAGGGCACGGCAGCTAGCATAGCAGGCCCACACTCACTCAGCCCCCTAAGCCCACCACACAGAGGACCACACACAGGCTCCTGCCCCGGAGGCCGACACCGCAGACAGATATGGTGGGCAGACAGGAGGCCGTGGGGGACAGACTACGACAGGAGGAAAACAAATGACATGAGTTAGACGGGTGCGAAAAAGAGAGGACGGCAACAGAAGCCTGGAAGAGGCCCGTGGCTTCTTCAACTTGACTCATTTTTTTGCCCAGGAAATATTAATATCTGGCGATGCCTTTAATCTGGCATTCGTGCATTCAGGCTTTACACAGAAGCAGCTAGTGCTGCAGATGCACAGGCCTTTTCATGGTGTGCTTTGTAGCAGAATAGCCCTTTTCAAGTAGCCCATGTAACAGAGTGGTGCTGCACATGAATGCATGCTAACACAGGGGAATCCTGCTGAGATAAACTGACAGTTAAAAGCTATTCTGGGATTTTCCCAAAAAAAACAACATGTTGCTCTATTTTCCACAGTTATTTTCCACACTTCTGTTTTTTTGCGAGATGTCACAGAGAAATGTTGTGGACGCAACTTATTTGGTGTCAGCAAACTTCATAGTCAAGCTTTGTTTTGGGATAGGGAGATGTTTGTTCAAAAGAGAATTCTAGGGGGGTTTTGGGCGCAGTGTGTGTGTGTACGGGAGCCCATTTTACTGGCATCACAGTGAACAATACAAATGTCACATTCTGCTCTCAGAATCGCTTATATTCTCTCTCATTACAGACAAGATGACTCACCACTGCACCAAGTTCTCCGGACACTGGAAGGTGAGTGTGTTGAATGACAGGCTGGACCCATGCATCATCTCAAGCCCCAGGCCTGTGTGTCATTGTCCGGGACATTCTTCAGCTGAGTGGCTCCATCAGAAACAAACCTCTGCATGGCAGTCTGAGCTCAGAACACAATGGATCACCAGGACCCATTCTGTCATAACAGTAGTCTCTAGTCTCAACACAATGTTTGCTGCAGCGTAGATACTCCGAGAAGATTCATTCCTGTTGAAATTTGAACAAACAAGATTACTTTTATGAAACATTCCCCGAACTAACCCTAGACTGTTTGCTACTGTTTGCCAAAATACCTTTTATTAGTCACAAACTCATCCAATCACAGTTATGCGGGAGTTTATTTTTTCGAACAAACCACCTTGCTGAGTCCCACAGTGAATACAACCGCAGCTTAATAGTCGAAGATTGCTTCATCCTCGCATGTATTCCCCGTTAACAAAATCCATCTTTAAACCACCTGACTGCAGCCATTTAGAGTGTTCCCCAAGACAAGGCCACTGTGTGTTCGTCTCTTAACTCGAGGAATTCTGAAGGATGCCGTTTCTCTGTTTTCTGGTCAGATCATCGTCTACGACGAGGAGTGCTTCCAGGGCCGTCGCCACGAGTTCACCTCCGAGTGCTGCAACGTGATGGAGTTCGGCTTCGAGAGCGTGCGCTCTCTCCGGGTGGAGAGTGGAGCGTGAGTCCACACGAACCAAAACGGACACTTATGTGGACTTGCTGTCCACATACGAACGCATCAGAAACATATGTCACATCCCGTCCGTCTCTCCCCCCCCCCCCCCCCCCCCCCCCCGAAGAAATACACACAGTTGTATAGAAAGTGTTATGGTTTATTATTGTGTTGTATCAGGATAGGGAAACTAACTGTCCTCCTCTGTGTTCCTTTAGCTGGGTGGGTTATGAGCATGCCTCTTACCAGGGCCAGCAGTTTGTGCTGGAGAGAGGAGAGTACCCTCAGTGTGATGCTTATGGAGGTAGCAACGCCTATCACATTGAGAGGATGACCTCTTTCAGACCCATTGCCTGTGCCGTAAGTACAACCTTCAATTTCTATCATACTTGGGCTCCCTGCCCCTTCATCTTAGTAGGCCCTTCATCCTTGTAGGTCTCTCTCTGTGTTCAACCAGTCTGGTCTGGTGAAAGTAAACCTGCTCGACTAACAGGTGTCATCCGCTCTCGACTTCTCTCCCCTCCCAGAACCACAGGGAGTGTCGCATGACCATCTACGAGCGTGAGAACTTCATGGCCCGTAAGGGGGAGCTGAGCGACGACTACCCCTCCCTCCAGGCCATGGGCTGGTGCAACAACGAAGTGGGCTCCCTCAGGGTCCAGTCTGGAGCGTGAGTGTCGACAAAACCACATCTCTCCTTCTCACCCTTTACTCCTGTCTCCTGTGGGCTACCTCGGGATCTCACGCTTACTCCATCGCCTGTCCGTCCTGATTCATTCTCGGAATACTAGGAACTGTGCAGCCCCACAGGTTATAACCTCTGTCTTTTTCCTCGATAGATTCGTGTGCTACCAGTATCCTGGCTACCGTGGATACCAGTACATCATGGAGTGCGACCGCCACTGCGGCGAGTACAAACACTTCAGGGAGTTTGGTTCCCACTCCCAGACCCCTCAGATCCAGTCCATCCGCCGCATTCAGCAGTAACCCCGCCTTCCTGCCCTCTTACCCCTGTGACCCCTTACTCCCGATCCCCGCTACCCAGTGCTGAATAAACTGTATTTCTTAAACCTTACTGACATCCTCCATTCATCTGCCTCTGTGACAGTACAAATACATGTCAAATACTTGGAATATGACCAGCAATCACATAGATAGACTGTGAGATTGATCGAAAGATACTTTAATCAAGTATTACCAACACTTACCAGGAGAAGGCACTATGTTTCCATTTGAAACAAGCCATTAGGGAATGTGTTTAAGAAGATCACCAACAAACTATCAGGAATAAGTAGATACAACCTACAGAGTGCCTCATATTGTGGACTGATTATAATAACCAGCTTTAGCCGGACACTTGCATATGGTTGCAGAGCAGCCACTTACTTGCCTGTTTTACCGAATACTTGCAATGACTAGATGCTTTTCATGTATTACGTTGTAAAATTTACAGTGTCTGAGGGTCCAAAAAACGTGTAATTGGGTAACAAAATGGTAATCCGTGGATACAGTAGGTGATTTGTAAACAATCACGTCGAATCCATCGAGTTCCATTACATGTTTTAAAGCCTACTCAGTCGCAGTCGCACTGGAGGAAGTTGGTGCTAAGCTAGTTAGCTTCTAGCTCTCTAGAGAACATTGAAGACAGCTTTGCAAACACAAGACTCAGTAAACCAATTGGAGTTGATCACATACTCTTGTCCGGACCAAAAGGGATTTAAGAAACATGTACCTTTGAGGGACAACGTTTAACAATTAGAACAACGTAAATACTCTTGTCAGATCGACTTCTGGCACTTTATTAAACGCGGACTTATAATATTAATGATGTCGATGGCTAGCTATCCATGCGTTTGCTAGCACTAGGTCCAAGTTAGGTGGGACCGTGTCAGAAGAACTAAACTCCACAGAAGCAACACTGACTGGTCCTATTGCTAGCTTGCTACTTTCTTTGAGGAAGACTTGCTCTACCTCTGAAAGCTGGTTAAGCAAGAACACCTTTCTCGTGCTGGCTAAATGGTTTTGCTTTCCTTTGACTTGTCAGTTCACTGACACTGAGCTCGCGGACGTCGTTCACTTAGCAACCACGACTGACTACAACAAGTACAGTACCAATCTACAGTAAGGCTGACGGTGATCGGTGCAGACGCCCGGACTGATAATAAAGAAACAAACGTAGCAAGACAGCCTCCCCAGCCAATTTCCTTCTTCGACATCAGACGCCCCCTCCCCCGCCTCGTCCACCATCATCAGGCATCATCACAGCAAGCTAGCGGTAGCGGACTCTACATGCGAGCGAGGGTCCCTAACGCTAGGGGGAACGAAACAATAATGGATAATTGTATGAGGTTGCATGGGTCATTTTTTAAATGACGTGGATTTCGTAGGATTACATTCGTTAACTTGAAGAATTGCTGGTCTGGTTTCAAGCCTGAGCTTTACGATTTAAAGCAAGCGCTCGTTGCAAGAAGAGCGTGTCAGGCTTTGCTAATTTTAGCTGGCTAACTAGCTAACCTTACTGATTTGATTAGCCAACCAACCGGCTAGAGAGCCAAGGCGGCCACAAAGAACGCCATATCTAGTTAGCTAATATCGGTGGCTAGCTAGCAAGTATCTGCAGTCATAACAATCTCGTTACTCAGCCATACAGCTAGCTTAGCTGGTTAGCCTAGCTAGCAAACATTTCAGGAAGCCAATAACGGAGGCTGCCAAACACATCGGCGCTGTGAAGAACCCAATGGAAGATTTTTTATTTTTATTTGATCGTATTTTATGTTAACAGAGCTGTTGCTAAATAACGACCCAGCAACTGACAAACCCGTTGTCGTCTTTTGGCAACTGGAGAGTTTGCTTTTGTTTATTTTTGCTCGCTGGTCGCTGTCACCATTTTAACAGGATGTATTTATTGGGTGCCAGTTCAACATATTCGTTGCAGCTCATCTTTTTTGTGGACGCATAGCTGGTACTAAGTCTTTTAGCCTGTTTTATATCCTGTCGGGGCTAGATGAATATACAGTGTTGAGAAGCTCGCTGCACATGTCGTGCTGGACACAAGGGATTTTTAATGCTTGCCACAAAATCAACAAAATAATCTAAGACAGTGGGGGTATTGACAGGTGTCAATTTGCTTGATACGTTTATCGTCTGGAATATTTGAAGCCCTGCACTGGAAAGTAGGGGGCCTTAAAAGATCTCCCCATCAATACTTACTTTGCCATATCTGTATTTGATGTTCGTTATTTGGCGTTCATGAAACCACCATATTTTTTGCACTGGACGGATCTGTGTTCACAGTAAACTAGAAGAGGCATCATCAAGGGATACATCTCTCATCCAAATTTATCCTGCATGTCACAATGATCGTTGTTTGAGAGACCTAAAGTGCTAACCCAGTCAGAAAAATAAACGCTTCAGTAGATGGTCGTCCCTGTCATCCGTTTAGCTACCCTGTCATCCTCACTGGACATTGGCTGATATCAGTGGACATTTACTTTTAAATCCTTTGCCAACACAATAACCAGTTAATTTTGAATCGATTTGATCGTCCCGGGGTTGAAGATGGCGGACCTCGAAGCAGTTCTCGCCGATGTCAGCTATTTGATGGCGATGGAGAAGAGCAAATCTACTCCAGCGGCCCGGGCGAGTAAGAAAATCATCCTCCCTGAGCCCAGGTAATGTGTACCGTAAACGCGCTTGCTATGTTTGGGCGTTTGCCTGTCAAAATGATGTGTGTATGGACATACAGGGAGATGGGAACTACCAATGTGCCTATGTAACTTGATAATGTAGCCTGACTTGTCAATAGGAGTTAAACCTATTCAACGCTATTTAAAGGTCCTCGAGAATAACAATGAGTTCCATCTGAATGATATAAATCGTGTTAAGGGATCAGTACTTGTCTATATAGGCGTAGGCCTAGAATTGACTTAATATGGTGTAGGCCAGAGTGATGAGGTGTTTTGCCAAATACCTTTGTCTGCTGAGAAGATTTTGAGTTCAAGCCTATTCTCAGCCAAATCAATGAGCTAAATGTATTGCTTGACTGAAAGGATAGAGCCTTGTTAGTTACTGTCATGATTACTGACTGAGCCCATCCCTATAATTGAGACAATGGTATAATGGCCCTGGATGAAGTGTGGCTCCACTATCATGGATTGCTCCTGATGCAGCCTCCATAGCAACCACATCTGCCAGTTATCAAGACAGTTGGCTTGTGATTTTGTTACAAAACAAAACCTAAGACCACCTCACCATGATGTGCGTAACACCAGTATAAACACACCCTGCATTAAACCCCAGTAACAGACAGGTTTGCATTTCAGATTACAGCTGTACCTTGCCCTGGCATTTCCCCAGACATTTGAATAGTTTTGTTAAGTAGTTTGCAGTGGTATACAGGCTAAAAGTGGATGTGGTTGGTGTAGGCCAGGTGATGTGATCAAGATGGCGGCTGTGTCACAGTGCAATGACTTGACGTTAGGTTTTTCACCACCACAGTGTGAAGATACATTGTGAAACAAGAGCATGAGTTTTACATGCCCCAGACATCAGTAAACGACCTATTACCTTTTCACCTGCCGGCTGTAACAACACTGACCTATTTAGTCAGACATGGACTTCAGAGTTTCAAGGATCATGTTTAGCCCTCTATGCCTCTGGCCCTTTGAATATATAGACTGTTTAGGCTATGCATCCTTTACACAATCAGGGTAATGGCCCATCCTAATTCCTTTTGTTGTCTTGATATGGGTTTAGGATCGATTCCATCCATCCACCATCTCATATCTAATTGTTAACGAACAGGAAGTTCCATCGGGGCCAGGAAGCCTACATTAGTGTTCCTGTAGCCAGAGAGCCTATGTTTCTCTCATCATACTACTGACACCTAAAGTGGAACATAGCTACCAGTGCAGCTCGCCCTGTCCTCAAGAACCCCTTTGATGTGGTGTATTTCTGACAATGTTCATTGTATTTGTCACACAGTTGAACTGCAGCTACCTTGTAGGTCGCATTGTTCTTTTTTTCTTCTTGTTTCAGACAGACGTGTGTAACTTCCTCTTCCCCTCGCATGCTCTCTGTCTGAATGCGAAACCGAGAAACGGGTTGGTTTCCCTTTTGCGACGAGCGAGATCACTGCCCCCGCGTTTACAAATGATGGTCCAAATCAGGGGTTGGGAAATAATTGGCTGCATGTCGTCCGTCCGTCCGTGTGTGTGTGTGTGTGTGTGTGTGTGTCCGTGTCCCCGGGGGGCCTAACCCAGCGCTGTCGCCATGCCTGCTCACCTGCGGCATGTGTCGCATGTCGTGTCCGTGTGCGTCTCTCTGTTTACGTAGTGGGCTTGCATTCGATCGAGATAGGATTGTGAATCCGCGAGATGTTTGTTTGTGAAGGCTGAGGAGATAACCGGTCTCCTTCCATTGTAAAGCTTGTTGTGGTGATAGTGGGGGTTTGTCTAAACATTTGCGAGGAACGGAGTAAGCCCCTATGATTGCACTGTGTCGGTGTGTGTGTGTGTATTTGCCGTGGGTTATCAGCTGGCAGTAATAAAGCAGACTGAGAGAAAGCAAGCTGTCAGTGAGGTTTCTATTGTCAAGGTTGTCTGAACGTAACCTTTCGCTTGTTCAACTCTTGTAGCCACCCTCAGAAACACTTTTATAGATTTGACCCATCTGATCCCTGTCTGGCTACACATGGTACTATGGATTTGTTTAATTTGATATGGATTTAATAGAAGATTGCCAGGAGAATCTGTGTGATCTCCTGAAATTGGCTTCTGAAATAATCCTAGAGAGGGGAGGGGGGGGGGGGGGATTGAGGCGAAGAGTACAGGGAGGAGTGAGGCTGTAAAAGCCAACACTGTGGACTTGTTACATGTCCTAAAACAGGCAGTTTAAAACGGTTAGGCCAGTACTCGAAGGGTATGTAGGTCAATTCGAGAGCTGTGCTGGTGTGTGCATGTAATGATTCACGGTCATAAAAAGCGTGTCGTCTGTGTGTCGTGAAGAGGGGTTTTTCAGCACGCCAATTTGAGGTTGTGGCGTTTTTGGACTTTGGAGTAGTTTGTGTTTGTGCGCATTTCATCGTCGAGATAGCGCGCCGCCGCTACATTCCCGTCGAGCCGACGCTATGGCTGCTGGCAGAGAGGTGAGATTTTGACAGGAGCACTGTAAGCAATAGAGCCTCAAGTGATGAGGGGTGGGGGGGGGGGGGCGACTAAGAGATCAACAGGAGATGAGCGTTGCCTTAGAGGGACAGGGGGAGGTGGGAGTGACGATACCCAAAGAGGTTGTTTGGGTGCAATTAGCGATAGGACGAAGATCCAGATCGTTTTTAGGCCTATACGCGGAATGGGTGTTTTACCGGGAACATTGAAGAGAGTTTGGACGACGGTGTCGTTTAAAAGGATCGAGTCTCTCCTCCCGCATCTCAAACTCAAAGGAGTCAGATAGCTGAGCGGTTAGGTTCCGATTCCCGGCCGTGCCAAATGACGTTGTGTCCTTGGGCAAGGCACTTCACGCTACTTGCCTCAGGGGGAATGTCCCTGTACTTACTGTAAGTCGCTCTGGATAAGAGCGTCTGCTAAATGACTACATGTAAAATGTAAATAACCACCATGTGTTTAGTAGGATAGAGCTAAATAGTGTGATGTGTCTGGTCTAGTCAGCCTACATACTCCAATAAGTAGCCTCGTCTTTGAGAAGCAGGCCTCCAGCACTGTTCGACTGAATCTTCCACACCTCCTGTTTTGCCGACTTACATCTAGGCAACGGAAGGGGAGGAGCCTGGCCGAGCGGAAGGGACTGATCGGTGGATCGGGGAAACGGGCGTGTGGAGTCGTTAGGGTTAAGGACATGGCCAAGGAATGGTTTGCAGGACGGGCTACCTGCAGTGTGATCGTGGCCCAACTTCTCTTCGTCTTTCCGTATATTTTTTTAGCACCGTTCCGCGACTGGAACTGAGGTCAAAGGGTAGTTGTAGGTATTCACGGGACAATCCTTTGTGTCGCTCTGCGTTGCGTTAATGCAGTTGTTCGGCGTGCAGCCTAGTTGAGCTTAAGCAGGAGGGGAGGGGGGGGGTGGTAGGGGGGGCCGATGACCAAGTAACATCTGTGTGGTGATGCACGTCCGCGGGCGTCCAGAATGAGGAAGAGCACCACTTCCTGATTCGTGGACCGAGCTTCTGTTAAAAGGTGTTTCCCCCCCACATGCTGTTTCCATAGTTGGTAGCTAATTATGAAGCTGCGATCCCCTACTTGGTCTGTAAATAGTCTGTGGATTTAGAAATCTCTGAGTCCGAGCTAGCCTGCTAACCGAAAGCCCAAATAAAAGGCGGTGAGAACCGTCAGGGGCAGTCATTAGTTTGAAGTTGGCTGGATCTGATTGGTTCCCTATCCACAGCCAATCGGGAGCCATTCCCAACTCGGTTGAAGCAGTTCAATCTATAAACATCCTGAGTTTACGAGTCGGCTGAAACGGCATTCTTTTTTTCCCGCGCGCCTCTCAACAGCGCTGAAGTCATCGCACAACCCCATTTGATTCTAAGTATCGTTGGCGAGAAAGGACAGTTAAGAGGTGGAATCCTCATCAAGGTGTCGTAGAACCAGAAGCCTAGATAAACGGTGTCATTGTCCGAGTGGCCAGCTGCTTTCATTAGCGCATCGGCTCACAATGAATCCAGCAAACGATAGGACAACTCCAATAGCCTCTGAGTAAACATGATGTCAGTCAGGTCTGGATTTTGGGGGGGAAGGGGGGGCAGCTACAAGCGGGCCAGGACCAATGGCGAACTAACAGTGTGGCGTGCCTGGGGCTTAGCACCAGGGGATTGCGATGGTCCCAGTGACGTGGCCGGGGTGTCCCCCCTGTACGCGTCCGCGGGGCTCTGTTGCTTCGCTAATAGGCCCCGTGGAGGAGGCGCTAATGGATTCATTCTCCCCAGCCCTGCTCTCATTAACACCCTCTCCCAGGGCAGCATGCTCTCCTGCTCGCAGACTCGCATTTGGCCTCCCAGAGGCCCCCCACCCCCCCCCATCTCGGCCCAGCCCAACCCTGCCGAGGGGACAGGTGGCTGGGAGAGTCCCAAAACAGGGCCAGGATTGGAGGCCCGAGGTGGACGGGGGCATGGGATGAGAGGCTGGCTGGCTGTGTTGGATAAGGGGATGGGCTCGGAGGGGTGGACTGGAGACCTTGGGGTCCTCATGCCTGTACTGTGTACTCATCAAAACACGAGCACAACAGCTCCGTGTTTTTCTTCTTCCCGGTGCTCAACTTTCACCTTGAGTTTCGGCGAACCCGCGGGCAGCCCTGCCGATTTCAATGTCTGGGTTTGTTTAGAGGTCGTCCGTGACTGCGCCCTCTTTTAGATATGCCCCGTGTAATGTTCTCCTCTCTGCCCCCCCCCCCCCCCCCCCCCCCCCCTCTGTGTTCCAGCATTCGCAGTGTGATGCAGAAGTACCTCGAGGAGAGGGATGAGCTGACGTTCGACAAAATCTTCAACCAGAAGATCGGTGAGTTATCGGCGCGGAGGACCGCGGGCGCTCCTGTACACACACACACACGCGCGCGCAAAATACAAAAGGGTTCTCCCACAGAGATTTATCATCCACACGACACCACTAAACGTGGGAAGTTGCATTTCACAGCTCCTCCAATGACGGGCAGGCCCCGCCCCACGTGAACGCAGGGGGCTTTTGTTGTCGTTAAGGACGCCTGCTGCCACGCAGAGCGGCCTTTCCGGGTCCAAACGGTTGTTCTTGACGGGGACCGGAATAAAAGAGATCAAGCTTGTTTCAGTGCCACAACCAGACCAGGCCTCGTCCCAAAAACGAGTAGCTGCGGTGAAGCAATGCTAGAGGTGGATGAGAGCATGGAGAAAAATGGCCACAATTGTGAGCAATATCTCCTAGCTTGATCAGCAGCAACACATCAACGGTTTCCTCCCACATCTCGTGGGATTTAACAACATTTACCGGAAAAAGCAAAATGCCTGATGGTGCTCGCGTAACAACCGGATTGAGTGCATCTCCCCTGCTGGTATTCTAACACTGGCCGATGCATTGGGCAACAGTGCCTCATTTGGGGAGGACGAGAAAGGGAATTTTCGGCGCTCTTTCAAACAATGTACCTTCCTGCCGTCAGGTATAAATATTGAGAGGCCTGCCACGGTGCTCCTGCCGCCTGGCTATGAATCAGACAGAACACGCCGGGTTCTTGGGAGCTTCCCTTTTAACATCGCCGAGGCCTCGCAGGCAGGACTTTGACACGGCCAACCAGACCAGTGCGACACATCTCCGCCAATCCCAACCCGCCCCGAACCCTCTTCGTTCGGGAAAGCCCTCGCCAGACCTCTCTGCGCTCCAGACCTCCGGAGGCGATTGCCTCGCGTCACACGGTTTGAGCTGGAACCTCGTGTGGGTGTTGTGGCCGATTGGCTAATCCCTTTTTTTGCTGCGCCAGCATAAGCCGCTGCTTGTGAAATCCCGTTTCCGTGGTCGGGGGGGTGGGTGGGGGTTGAGAAGGGGGGGTCGTGGTGGCTCCGCCCCGCCCCGTCATCCTCACCTGGATTCATCCAGCTGCTTGTGCCCATCTTGAACACGAGTCCCCTGTAGTGCTGTGTGTGTGTGTGTGTGTGTGTGTGTGCACGCTCCCATTCCGAGCTGGCTCCAGTCGCGCTGGTGTACCAGGGGGAGTACAGCAGCCCTGTAGGCTTCCAGAAGCTTTACTTACTGTTCTAGGTCTCTGCCTCCTATGAGAATAGACTGCAGTAATTCTCTCTCTCTCCTTCGCCCTCTTTCTCGGTGCCTCTGTCCCTCTCTGAGATGGGAAGGTGTTGTGGTTCCCGTGGGTGTGCCTGTGTGTGCGTGCAGTGGGACACCTTGTAATATCCGGCCAAGCCGCTCGGAAACACCCAACACCACGCTGCTGCAGCCCTGTGTGTGTGTGTGTGTGTGTGTGTCTGTCCTCGCCCAAGGTTCCGGTCTTTATTCCGGTCTCCTGCACCCCAGGGGTTCTGCTGTCGCACACCTGAACAGGGACTGTCCGGGCCAGCAGACCAGCACCTTCTCCCCCTCCTCTCTTTCTGTCCATCTCCCTCCCTTTCCTCCTGTCTCACCTCCCCCCCCTTCTCACCTCCCATCCTCCCTCTCTCCCCCTCCTCCCGCTCGCTCTCTTCTCCCCTCCCTCCTCGTCTCCTCCCTCATTTCCTCCAGCCTTCGCTCGTCCGCCAGCGGTGCAGCGGGAGGCCCGTCTCATACCCCGCCTGCTCGTTCTCGAAAAAGGAAGAAGGATATAGAGTTCCAGGTGAATCACACACCCCCCCCCCACCAGTTCCCCCGCTTACCACGGGAGGAAGCGCCGCGGACGGGGCCCGGACGAGAGAGAGAGAGGAGAGAGAGCGCCCCGCTACCCGAAGCCCTTTTTTGCCCAGCACACACGGCGGGGCCCGCAATTTGAATGACAAATGCGCGGCTTTGCATGCGGCGGGGGGGGGAGGGAGGGAGAGGGAGACAGGGCACGGGGCCAAGCTTGCGAGTTCCACCGCCCCACCGTTTCCCACGAAACAACCCCCCCCGGCACAGGCCCTTGTTCCCCAAAACCACATTGCGGGCTACCTAATTACAAGTGGTCGGGACTCTCTGGCTCAGAGGCCTTGGAGGTGCTGGCTGCTGCTCTGAACGGCCCTGCCGCGCTGGAGAGGGACCAGCCGCATGCACAGCGAGCGGGGACGCCGGCCGTGCTCTGAGCCCGCGGGGAGATTGAGCGTCGGCGCGACGTGCGCCCGATCAGGTGGAAGCTGGGGCCGGCGTTGCGGAGCGTGGGCTAGGTGGTAGGGGGGGGATTGCTCCAGTTTATTTGTTTCCTGGGAGGGTGAATGGAGGTCTGGCGACGGGTTTGTCCGCACACCTGTGGGGCCGTCAGGCCGTCGCGACAGGGCTCTGCCGCTTTCGCTTTCTCTCTCTCTTTCGTTCCCTCTCTCTCTTTCTCGTTTTCTAGCTCTCTCTCTCTTTCGTTCTCTCTCTCTCATTCTCTGTCTCGTTCTCAAGCTCCATCTTTTCTCTCTCCTGTTCCCCTTTCATTCCATCTCCCGTTTCTCGCTCTTTCACTCCCTCTTTCTCCTGTTTCTCTCTCTCTCGTTTATTCTCTCTCTCCGTGTCTGTGATCCTGGCGTCTCCCGCTCCCCCCGGTCTGGTCTCGCTGTGTTCCTGTGATGTGTTGATGCTGCACTGCAGTACAGAGATCTGCCACCCTCTGTCTTTCCCCTAGCAGGTGACGTCAGATTGTGTGTGTGTGTGTGTGTGGCGGGGAGGTGCTAGGGAAAGGTTGAGAGTGTTGAAGAGACTGGTTGTTCCTCTTCAGCCGCTCGACTGCTTTGGCTTGTCACAAGCACTGATACACACAAACACACACGCACGCGCGTCAACAAGGTCTGACCGATGGGCGAATGGGCCAGTTCACTCGCGTTCTTTTCCGGGTACAGAGACACCGACTTGCCCTAGTGGGGGCGTGGTTGTTGGGTTGTGGTTGGATGCATGTGCTGTGGATGGATGCATGTGTTGTGGTTGGATGCATGTGCTGTGGTTGGATGCATGTGTTGTGGTTGGATGCATGTGTTGTGGTTGGATGCATGTGCTGTGGATGGATGCATGTGTTGTGGTTGGATGCATGTGCTGTGGTTGGATGCATGTGCTGTGGTTGGATGCATGTGTTGTGGTTGGATGCATGTGCTGTGGTTGGATGCATGTGTTGTGGTTGGATGCATGTGCTGTGGATGGATGCATGTGTTGTGGTTGGATGCATGTGCTGTGGATGGATGCATGTGTTGTGGTTGGATGCATGTGCTGTGGTTGGGTGCATGTGTTGTGGTTGGATGCAAGTGCTGTGGATGGATGCATGTGTTGTGGTTGGATGCATGTGCTGTGGTTGGATGCATGTGTTGTGGTTGGATGCATGTGCTGTGGTTGTGTTGTAGTGGGACTTGTTGACGATCCGACACCATGTTCAGGTTAGGGGCAGTAAAGAAATCCAAGAGATGAAGGGATGTAAAAGATGAAATAAGTGCTTGTAGCTCTCTGTCTGTCTCTGTCTCTCTCTGTATGTCTCTCTGTCTCTGTATGTCTCTGTCTCTGTGTGTCTCTACCTCTCTCTCTTTCTCTTCCCTGGCACATCATCTCATCGTTGCATCATCCCCACCTTCTCTCCCCCCCCTCCCCAGTCCCTTGTTTTTCTGGAGCCACGGTCTCTCTCGGCCCGGGTCTCACTCCTGCCGTCTGACCGTCTTCCCTCCTTCTCTGTCTCCGTGTCTCTCACCAGCGCCCCGGCGTCCCCCCCCCCCCCCCCCCCTCTCTCTCCATCTGTCAGACTTCTGGAATGGACGATCGAGAGTTGTGCGTTGCCTGGCAACTGCCGTTGCCATGGGAACCCCCGCCAGAAACCCGCGTGTTTGCTCGACGACGGGGAGAAATGAAATTGATTTAAAGGAGGAATAAAAAAGAAAGAAGGAAGGGGGAAAAAACGAAAAGAAAACAAGGTGTTGGGTACGGAGGAGGGTGAGGAAATGGAGACCTCTCCTCCTCGCCGACGCCTCCCCTCTCCTGTGCGTTCAACCCGTGCGGGGGGGGGGGGGGCGGCTGTGGGAGGTGAGGGAGGGGAGCGAGGCCCGGGGTTCCTGAGAGCGGCGTGCAGCTGCCGTCGACGAGGAGCACAGATGGGTGAGAGGAGGAGGAGGTGGAGGAGGAAGAGGAGGAGGAGCGGGGCGACGGCGCGGCCGGCCAGCCGGCCGGCGTCCCGGGGAGGTGAGCCCGGCCCCTGCGGGGCACGGAGGGATCATTAACGCCCCTCATCAAGAAACCGCAGCTGCTCGGGACCATGTGCGAGAACACTCCTTCGCTTCCCGTCACGCATCTCTCTCTCTTCCGCACACACACACACACACACAGCCCCTGCCCCATACTGGGTCGTAGATATGTAAATGGCCCAGGCCCCCAGGCTGTGACACCCACACTGAGGTGGTGTTGTTGCTAGTCTCATCAGCGGCTGGGCTCCTGCCTTGCCCCGGGTACGTGATTGGGGCTGGCTGGCTGGTGAAGGGGTGGGCTGGCTGGCTGGATGGCTGATTGATTGGACAACCTCCACTCTGACAAACAGTTCTTAATTGCTGAGGGACTGGGCGGATTAGTTGGGACAGTCGATGGCCTTAATTCCCAGCCTTCTTCTCTCGCTCTCTCACACACACACACACACACACACACCCCAACACACACCCGTATTCCCTAAAGGAGAGGTAGATGGCCACTCTGATGATGTTGTTACCAGTGGCACGCGCTGGCGCCACATGCAAACGCGTGTGTGCGTTTCCATGGCGCCGGGCTGTTTTCTCTCCTCTTGAAATGATGATGTTCCCCCTTCCCCTCCCCCCCTGCCCCCCCTTCCCCCCCAACCCTTTCCCTACCCCCATCTGT